>NC_086101.1:40379732-40682763 GCF_963921235.1 Mobula hypostoma | reverse complement strand
AAGGCAAGTGTAGACCGGCCATGATCGTATTGTATAGCAAGCAGACTTGAAGGCTCCGGCCTACTCCTGCTTCCATTTTCTGTATTCGTGTGTTCTAGTGTTCTATCTATAATTCTCTCTATGGTAAGTGCGTGCAGTTACAGTCATCCCACCTCAGTTCATTTTATATGCAAGAAGCGACGTCTGCAGCAACACTAAAGTATTCTTGTTCAAATGCTTGTGAGCTCCCACAGGCAGCCTGCTGTGAGGGCCGGATGTCTTTGAGTGCTGATCTTCAGGTGAGAATGGATGTGTGTTGGAAGTTGCTGGCATCTCCTGCAGTTTGCAGTTCCTGACAGAATGGCATACAACCTGGAACATCTCTGTTTTATTTTCACGGGAATGGAGGAACAGCGTGAAAGAACAGACGGTGAAGCCGAGTTAAGGTGGAACAGCAAATATACCGTGCCAAGGACCAGCAAAGCTGAACATGGCAGACGCAATGCTCTCAGATTGTTGAGTCAGAGCCCAGAAGATACTGAGGAAGCTCTAAGATAGTCAATAAATCAGATAACAGTACACCCCTGGTACTTTGTTTGAGACAGATTTTTTTTTGTTGTTACTTTATCAATAGCTCAGTTACCTCCACCCATGCTTTGAGAAAGTATTGAGATTCTGCTCCTTACTTGCTCTTACAAAATGCTAGAGAGAACTTGAGGAGCTTCACGCTTGAGGTTTAAGGCAAGAGGAGAATGATTTAAAGGGGACTAGTAGGAAACTTAGACACACAGAATGTGATTTTTTTAATATATAGAACAAGCTGCCACAGGAATTGGTAGAGTAGGGTACCATTATTACATTTAAAGGATATACTTATAGAGGGATACGAACCAAACACAGGCAAATAGGACTAATTTGGATAGTCACCAGCTGGCAAGGATGAGTTTGTTTGAAGGATCTATTTCCATGTTCTGTAACTCTATGATGCTATGACTCTTCACACTGTGAATGATTTTGATAGCCCAGGATTAGACTACTATTGTGAAGTAGGTCTTGTTTTCTGAGTACAAGCGTGGGGCTGATGAGGTGATAGGAGCCCCATTCAATCTGCTTGCTGCTGGAAGAGCCACACAATCAGCTTCAGGAGCAGCTACTTTTCGACTACCATCTGGTTCTCGAACCAATCTGCACAATCCTAACCCTACCTCAGCAATGGAATATTACAGACCTTTTCTTGTACTACTATGGACTTGTCTCTTCTGAGTTTTCTGCACTAATGCCTTGTTTTGCGTGGTCTGTTCATTCCACTGTCTGGTATGTATAATTTATGTATAATTCCCCTTCACCAATTGCCAATTTCTGTTGCATGTTCTGTTTGCTAAAATGTCCTCTTGTTTTAATAAGCTCTTTTGAAACATTTTAGTGCAGGGGTTCCCAAGCCATTTAGCAAGGGGTCCATGGACCCCAGGTTGGGAAACCCTGCTTTAGTGCCTTTCAGATGTTATGTTATCATTTGAATAAGGTGGAGGAAAAGTAACTATATAAAAAAAAGTTCTAGACTTAATTATAAACTGGTTCGAAACTAGTAATAACTATTGAAGTTCGAAAGTGTGAATGTAGCAGAATGCTTATTATGAAAAAAATAGTGATTCAATTATTCATCAAGAAATTTGGATAAGATTTCTAACTCAAGGGTGGTAAAGGTATATAAGAATCACCAATTGTCCATCTCTCGCCACAGACACTACCTTGCCTGCTGAACTCCTCCAGCACCTCAGTTTTTTTGCTCCAGGTTCTAGCATCTGCTGACTGTCGTGTCTTCACCATCAGAAGAAATGGTGTAAGGATATAGGATCAGTTGGGTGAAGTTTAAGCTAGTCAAATTCATGCTGAGAAAGACCTGATATGACTAGAAATGCAATCGGTTTCAGCCAAGACTCGTTTCATATTTCTCAAAGTGATTTATTTTGTCAAATGCTACCAGTCCTTTTAACTTTAAATAGTTTAAATTTCTGGAGCTGAAAGCTGTTACACTGTTTAGCTAATGAGATACTGAATTCCAGAGGTGTTTTTAAAGAAAGAATTTTTTTTCAGAATGAAGTTTGTTAAACACATGCCTTGAAAGTGCACGTTCACAGGTCTGTTGGCAACAAGCATTTAGAATTAGGTGTCTGCCATAAGCTTGCTGCAGGCAGTTTTCCACAGTTACACTGACTAACTAGTCATTAGAAAGGAAAAATTTACAGAACCAACCTTTCTCTTGTGTACCCAAAGTAAGAGTTGGGAATTACACATCAAGAGATATTTATGGTAGAAAACAGCGATTAAGTTCAAAAGGTGTACAGTCTGGCGATGTTAGTGCTTAATAATCAATACAGGTACAGTCGTTCCCAATGCAAATGCTGAATTATTTAGTACCAGTAATAGGAAAACCCTAGGCTCTGTCTCTTTTGTCTCCTGTGCAGGATAGCCCTGGGTGAAAATAGCTGTAAAACCTGTCCTGAACCCTGTGAAGGGAGAGGCGCCTGAGGATATTAAAAAAAAGCAGTCCTGATGTAAAAGGTTTCCGTTTGTAACGTTAACTGTTTATTTCCCTATACAGATCGTGCCTGACTTTGTGAGTTTTCCCAACATTTTTGTGTGTTATCTTCTGACAAGCCCTGTGATTGGGCAAGGGGAGAAATAGATGTCCACAGAAAGATGCAAACAAATTGGTAAATTAGTTTATTATTATCACATGTACTGAGGTACAGTGAAAAATCAGTTTTGCATGCCATCTATATAGATCATTCCATCACATCAGTGGATCGCGGTAGAACAAGATGCAACAATAACAGAATGCTAAGTAAATTGTTACTTTTACAGAAGTGCAGTGCAGGCAGACAATAAGCTGCAAGGCTATGATAAGGTTACTGTGAAGTCAAGTGTCGTTCTATTGTCTTGTAACTGTGGGATAGAAGCTGTCCTTGAGACGGGTGGTATATGTTTGAAATTCCTGTCTGAATGGCAGGGAGAGAAGAGCACGTTCACTGTAGGTGCCTTTAAGCCTGGCAGTATGTGTTTTCAGGCGCTTGTGTCTTCTAGCCAATGGAAGAGGGGAGAGGAGAGAACGTTCAATGTGGGTGGGGTCTTTGTTGTTTTTTTTTTGGCTGCTTTACTGAGGCAGCCAGAAGTATAGAGAGAGGGGAGGCTGGTCCCTGTGATGTGCTGAGCTGTGTCCACAACACTTTGTAGTTACCTGTGGTCCTAAGCAGGCCAGTTGCCATACCAAGCTGTGACAAATCCAAATAAAATGCCTTCTATAATGAGGTGAGAGTCAAAGGAGACGTGCTATTGTTTTTTTTAGCCTCTTGAAGAAGTCAGTCAATCCGAACTATCCTTTCAGATCCATGAATGACACCAACTTGTTCATCACAGTATTAGACTGTAAATGTTGGTCATTCTCTAGTTGTACAGGTTAGTGTGTGCTTGGAAGTATAGAATGGTAAGTTTGCTGATTTGTTTTGTCTTCAAAATAAACAATTTATTTATTCTTATTATGAATTCTTCCTCCTTCCTTTCCAATCCTGATGAAGGGTCTCAACCCAAAACGTGAACTGTTTATTCCCATCCATAGATGCTGCCTGGCCTGCTGAGCACATTGTGTGCATTGCTCTAGATTTTCAGAATCTGCAGTACCTCTTGTGTCTAAAATTGCTAACTTGTGAAGCTAATTTAATGTCAATCTGGTAGTTCAACAAGTGTGAGAAGTCTGAGTAAATTAATTAGTAATACCTTCCAGCCATCTTTCAATGTGAGGATTACCAGGTTACAAAAGGACTGGTCCCCCTAATTACTTGCACAATCTCTAACCTTGAAATTGATAAACATGAATAAGTGCTAATGATACCAACCAGTTAATCTTAGTGCTCTAGGGTTAGTGTGGGGCAGCAAGATCAGATTCCTACCTCGATGCATGGTTTGTGATCCCCAGATTACTAATTCTGCAAAATAAGCAATCTGCCAATCAGTGAGTTGAGATCAGTTCATATTACCATGTTACTTATTGCAGTCAAAATCTATCTGTCTGAAGCATCTATTTCAATGGTGCACTAATAGCCTCTCTAGAAACAGAGTCTAATTTAACAGCATATCTGCAGTTTACCACAAGCATAACTGCAGAAAAGTCTCCCCATAAGAGTTAGATTATTTCTTCAGTAAAATGCAGTTGGTTGAGACTAGCTAGATCACATAAATAATGCATGGGATACAGGAGGTATACATTAAAATTAATCCCAGTATGTACAATGGATAGTTTCTAATTATGATTGACAGGGGAATCATAGCTCTGTCTAAACTTCTCACTGCTTTGTTTGGGGAAGACTCTGAATGATTTTATAAAAGCATTCTCGTCCATGAATGCCTTTATAAAGTCTGTGACAACCGTGACATATTCATTCAGAATCCCCAGAGTCCTTGAACACGGCCCAATCCACCAACTCAAAGCAATCCTGTAGCTGCTCTCTGCCACCTGCAACCACCTCTTTGTTGTCCCAATCTCTGGTGCCTTACTCTTGGGCCTCTGCCTGTACACAGGTGGGAGGAGTACACCCAGTGTATCAGATTTCTTAAAATACCATCTAGGGACTGAACAGTAGGCACTACTGATGATAGTGTAGCAGTAGTCAAGTGTGTTGAAACCCCTGGTGCTGCAGGTGATGTGCTGATGGCTATTGGGCAGAGATTTCTTTAAGCAAACCTAATTGACGTCCCCGACATGAATGTGAAAGATGCCAGGGTACGTTGCTTCTTACCCTGAAGAGAAAATGAAGAGCTACTCAAATGGTAAACAAGTGCTATGTCAGAAATGACAACTGCACATGAAGTAAATTCCTTGGACAGCTAATAATCTGCAATAAAAACAGTACATAGAGTGGACTGCAGACAGGTTCAGCAGAGGGAGGTACAGAGTTAATGCATCTGGTGACAAACCTTTCACTAGACCTCCTTTTCATTCAGTTCTGATGAGAGGTCATGAACTTGAGCCTTAACTTGCCTCCCTAGCTATGGCTGCTGAACACACACAAGTCTTTGAAATGCAGTCACTGAAATATTCAAATGTCTGTAAAGAATCAAGAAGCTTTCTTCATGCTCGAAAAAAAAAGTAAATCCCAATAACTGAAATATGCCTAGAGTTATTCAATTGTGCAGATTCTTTCTTTTTCTTTTCTCACTGTGTGTGTGTGTGTGTTACATTGTAGTAATACAGCGTTCTTATTGAATGGGGCTTGTTGCCTAGTATAGTCACACAAAGCATCGTTAGCATCTTATAATTAACAAACAATGCATGCCTTTCTTCTGCAGCTAAGAATGAGTCCTTTGCCAAGCTGTCTTACTCTGTCAGAAGACTAAAGAGGATTTAGTTAAAGGCAACACTGTTCCAGACATGAGGGGCTGTCAAATTGTCTAATCTAAAGGTGGAATTTATTGTTCTCATAAGTACTTAAGTTATTTTTCCCCTGTTTCTCTCAGCACTGTTGACTCTACTTTGTGTGGAGATGCAAATTGGTGGAGAGATGGCACTCCTAGCTTCAGTAAGAAGTGTAGTTTTACTACAGAAGGCACAGTATTTCAGGGCACGTGTTAAATAAGGACATGCCCCTGTTGGTGGATTACAAATAATCCCATGAAGCGAAAGAAGAGTAGGAGAGTTTTCCAGAGAACACATTTTCCTACATTACCTTAACACTATCTGTGGGGATCTGACTGTCTATTTTTATCAATTGACAAACATGTCAATATATGAATTGTGTCCAATACTTGATGTTTTCGCTGGAGTGTCAGTGGCTGAGGAGAGATATTTAGAGGTTTATAAAATTGAGAGGTGGAGATAAGGTGAACAGTCTGAGTTCTTTTCCTGGGGAGAAACTTCAAATGTTAGAGAACATAGCTTTAAGGTGGGAGGGGAAGAATTTAAACAGATGTGTGGGGTAGTTCCTTTGTACGGACAGTACTGGGTGCCTGGAACATGCTGCCAAGGGTAGTAGTGGAAGCAGATAAAAAAAATGGCTTTTAAGAGGCATTTAGACAGGCACATGAATACACAGCGAATGGAGGTATGTAGATTATGTGCAGGCAGAAGAGGTTTACTTTAATTTGACATCTCTTCAGTGAAGAGACAGTGGATTGAAGGGTCTTTTCTTGTGCTGCACTCCTCTTTGTTCTGTCATTAGTGAGATGCTGAAAGACAGCATGTAACTTCATATAGCAAGACATTTTACCATGCCTCAAAATGAGTGTAAACTGGTGATGATCAAAGAGTCGGGGTGGTGGGGGGGGGGCGGCGGGGTGGTTGTTGGTGGTGTGGTGGTGAGCAATTTCTGTTATCTACATATCCTAGCCTTCAGCTGCAAGGTAGATTGTGACTGGGAGAGGGGCTGCAGTATCACAATAAGACTGGGGTCCAGGGTAGGTGGGAGCTAACTATCTTTTGTTGTGAGGGAGAGGAATTCAGAACCAAGAAGAAAGTGGAAATCATGAAACAGACCAACTGCAATCATAATAATTTCCTTTAAGGATTCCAGAAGCAGTTTATTGTTTGAAACAACCTGCTGTTTGAAAGCTTGTTTCACCATGTGCATCTAAATGTGTATCCATAAAATTTATGCCTGTATGTTTTGTGCATGCATTTCACATGTTTGACATTGTTAAACATTGTCCGCTAGCCTATGCATGGTACATTTAGAATATTACTGGTAAATTGGTTTATTATTGTTACATTTACCAAGGTGCAGTGAAACCCTTGCCTTGTCTGCTGTCCAAACAGATCATTAAAGCAGTACATGAGGTAGTATAAGGGAAAGCAATAACAGAATTCAAAACTGGTAACTTGGTGTATTATGATCACATTTGCAGAGGTACAGGGAAAAGTTTTCTTTTGCATGTTAATTTATCACATCTGTACGTGAAGGTAGTGTAAAGGAAAGTAATAACAGATTGTTGAAGAAGGTGTTATAGTTAGAGAAAGTGCAATGCGGCTAAACAATAATGTGCCAGGCCATAATGAGGTAGGTTGTGAGGTCAAGTGTCCATCTTGTTTCACTTGAGGACCATTCAATAGTTATAGCAGTGATGTAGAAAATATCCATTAGCCTGAAGGTCCATGCTTATGTTTTCTTTGTACCTTCTACCCAATATTCATGGACGTGACTTTGGAAAATATTTACAACATGCAACATAATACAGCCCAGGAACAGGCCTTTCAGCCCATTATATCTCTGCCAAACATCATGCTGAAATACACAAAGACCCAAGAGAGACGAGCAAGAGAAAATCTGCACGTGCTGGAAATCAAACACATGCAAAATGCTGGAGGAACTCAGTAATTAGACAGTCAATACTTCAGATCAAGATTCTTCACCGTGATTTATGAAGGATCTTCGCCCTTGCCTGTTTATTTCCCTGTTCATTTCCTCCATAGATACTGCCTGATATGCTGAGTTCCTCCAGCAATTGGTGTGTTGCCAAATTAAATAAATTCTCTTCTGCCTATACATTATCCATATCACTCAGTTTGTTGCAGACTCGTGTGTCTATCGAAAAGCCTCTTAAACACCGATCAGATTGAAGTTACCAATCAGAATTTATAATGAAATACAAAATGATATGTAGTTCTTTTTTCTTAATTTGTTGCACATGAGTCTTGCCAAACCTGTTACAATAATTTAATGAGCTCTGCCTTCATTTGACCTTCAAGGAGATCAGAAAAAGCATTGCATTTTCATTAGTTTTAAATGAACATTTGAAATTCATTCCTATCCACCTGCATTGATGTTTCTGAACTCGAGACTTGGGTCGATTTCCATCTGTTTTATGCCCGTTTCCATGGCGTTCCTCTGATAACACTGGGCTTTCCTCCTTCTCAATTGATTGCTGATAATTGCTTTTGCTGTGCTGAGATATTTAATGCATCACTACTTCTAATGTGCTTTTATTTTTCACAGCAATTAATTGGACTTCCTTGCATCTGCTACCATCCCACAACTTGGCTGTACTTAATCTCCTATGACCAAGAACTCTGTGTTTCATGGAAGTGTTCAGAACAAGGGGGTAAGACCTTAACATCAGAGCCAGGTCACTCCAGAAACACATCCTTCTACAAGGGGTAGCTAAACTCTTAAGAGAGGTTATTTAGTGTTCTGGATACATGAATAAACTGAGTGTCAGAAAGGCTTAAGGATAATATATTCCATGCCTCATGCCTCATTTATTATTACTTTATTCAAAGATGTCATTTTTTTGTTTTATAACATTAAAGTTACTATATATTGCAAAATAAACAAATAATGCAGATAAAATGCAATTTAAACACCAGCCCGGGTCTTAGTGTGAAGTACAGTACACTGTTTGGACTATTTAAATAGACGGTCCAGAAAGACTGGAAAGACAGGGTGTCAAGATCTGAGATGAGAGCCAATTTCGCTCGCTCTCCTGTGAAGTTCACTCCTCCTTCCATGGTGTTGAGGCTATGAAGACTACCCTGGCTGCTGTGCCCCTTACCCACTTATGTGATGAACTGATACCAAGGCTTTGGGCCTACTCCAGGCTGCTCCGGGGTTCAGATCTAAGGATTCATTTTGGTTCATACTGTTGTTGCTGACTTCTGCTGCTTGCATGATTTGTGTTTTCTTTTCCCCCTTTTCCCTATGCATCAGGCGTTGGTCTTTATTTTTTTTAAATTGGGTTCTTTCTGGTTTCTTGCTTTGTTGCTGCCTGTAAGCAACTGAATCTCAAGGTTGTATAATTTATACATTCATTGATAATAAATGTAGTAGTTCGTGTTCATGGGTTTTACGGATGGTTCAGAAATCTGATGGTGGAGGAGAAGAAGCTGTCCCTAAGTTACTGAGTGTAGATCTTCAGGCTCCTGAACGTTCTCCCAGATGTGAGCAATGAGAAGAAGCCTTGTCCAGGATGGTGAGGGTCTCTAAAGGTGGATGCCGCTTTCTTGAAGCACTGCATCTTGAAGGTGTCTTTGAAGGTGAGGAGGGTAGTGTCCCTGATGGAGTTGTCTGAGTCTCCAATCCTCTGCAGTTTCTTGTGATCCTGTGCATTGGAAGCTCCATACCAGGTTATGGTACAACTTGTCAAAGTTTTCCACCTTATATTCATAGAAATTTGAGTCTTTGGTGACATACCAAATCTCCTCATACTCCTTATCAAGTTGAGCCACTGACATGCCTTCTGTGTGCTTGTATTAATGTATTGAGCATAGAACAGATCCTCTGAGAAGTTGAAAGTTAGGCATTAAAGCCTTTTGCCCTTTCCAGCTATGACCCTTCAATGAGGACTCATTATTTGTTCTCCCAACTTCTCTTCCCTCAAGTCCATAATCAATCTCTAGTCTTGCAGACAATGAGTGCAAAGCTGTTGCGACACCACTCAATCAGAATCAGATTTATTATCACTGCATGTGTCATGAAATTTGTTAACTTAGCAGCAGCATTTCAATGCAATACGGAATACAATGCAAAGCCAGCTGATCTTGCTCATTCCTGTATGCCTCGGCATTGATATCTGAGATTTTACTATCAAGTGTTGTCATCTCCAAAATTATAGATGGTGTTTGAGCCTTCTACACTGTCATGAGTGTAGAGAAAGTAGAGCAGTAGTCCAAGTATACATCCTTGAAGTGTGCTTGTGTTGATTACCAGCAAAAGGGAGATAATGCCAAACCTTTATAGGATACCAATGAGGCTGCATTTGGAGTGTTGTCAACAGTCTAAGGCCCCATTTCTCAGAAAGTACGTGTTGTCATTGGAAAGAGTCTTTAGGAGATCCATGAGGATGTTTCTGGGAATGAAGGGCTAACATATGAGAAGTGTTTGGTAGTTTGGGCCTCTACTCACTGGAATTTAGAAGAATGCGGGGCGATCACATTGAAACCTACTGAATGTTAAAAGGACTAGATGGGGAGGATGTAAAGAGAATATATCTTTTGGTGGGGGTAACCAAAACTAGAGGACACAGCCTCAAAATTGAGGGACAACCTTTTAGAACAGAGATAAGGAGGATTTGTTTTTTTTTAAACCAGAGAGTAGTGAATCTGTGGAATACTCTGCCACAGACAGCAGTGGAGGCCAAGTCCATGGGTATATTTAAGGCAGAAGTTGTTTGTTTCCTGATCGGTCAGGGCTTCAAAGGATATGGAAAAGAAGGCAGGTGTATGGGGTTGAGTGGGAACCTGGTTCAGATATGATGGAATGGTGGAACAGTCTCAATAGGCCGAACTCTGCTCCCATTTCTTATGGTTATCACCAACCCATACGACTTGGGTCCCACAATGAGGAAGTGGAAGATCCAGTTGCAGACTGAGGTCAGGTTTAGAAGCTTTGTGATTTATACTAAGGGGATGATGGTATTGAATACTGAACTACAATTAATAAACAGTATTTGCTGACTTTGAGGTGCTCCAAAGGAGACAGAAATCAGAATCAAGTTTAGTATCACCAGCATATGTCATGAAATCTGTTAACTTAGCTGCAGCAGTACAAAGCAGTACATGATAAATATAGAAAACAATAATTTGCAGTAGGTGTGTGGGTATTAAGTAGTTAAGTTAGAAATAGTGCAATAACCAAAACAAAAGTGAGATAGCGTTCACGGGTTCAACGTCCATTTAGAAATCGGATGGCAGAGGGGAAGTAGCTGACCCTGAATCTCTGAGTGGGTGCATTTGGGCCCGTTCCTGATGGTGAAAGTGAGAAGAGTACACGTCCTGAGTGATGAGCGAACTTGATGATGGACACCACCTTTCTGAGACACTGCTCCTCGAAGATGTCTTGGATACTACGGAGTTCTGCACCCATGATGTGGCTGACTAATTTTACAACTTTCTGTAGCTTCTTTTGATCCTGTGCGGTAGCTTTCCCAACAACCCCCCCCCACCCCCACACCAGATAGTGATGCAGCCTGTCAGAATGCTCTCCATATACATCTAGAAGTTTTCAAGTGTCTTAGGTGACAAACCAGGGCTTCTCAAATTCCTAATGAAATATAGTCACTGTGTTGCCTTCTTTATAGGTGTATTGATATGTTCGGACCCAGTTAGATCCTCAGAAGTCTTGACACCCAGAAATCTAAAATTGTTTACTCTCTCCTCTTATGATCCCTCTGAGGATTGGGTTGTGTTCCATGTCTTCTGAGTTCCACAATCAGCTCTTTGGTCTAACTGACATTGAGTGCAAGGATGTTGCTGTGACACCACTCAATCAGCTGATATATCTTGCTCCTGTATGCCCTCTCATCTCCATCTGAGATCCTGCCAACAATGGTTGTATCATCAGCAAATACATCGGATGGCACTTGAGCTATGCCTAGCCTTGCAGTCATGGGTATAGAGAGGGTAGAGCAGTGGGCTAAGCACAAATCCCTGAAATATGATAGTGTTGATTTCAGCGAGGAAGAGGTGCTTTTACCAATTCACACAGATTGCGGTCTTCTCGTTAGGAAGTCGAGGATCCAATTGCAGAGGGAGGTATAGAGGCCCAGGTTCGGTAGCCTTTCAATCAGGACGGTAGGAATGTTGGTGTTAAGTACTGAGCTATAGTCAATGAACAGAATCCTGACATATGCGTTTGTATTGTCCAGGTAATCTAAGGCCGTGTGAAGGGCCGTTGAGATTGGATCTGCCGTAGACCGATTGTGGCGATAAGTAAATTGTAGGGGGTCCAGGTCCTTGCTGAGTTTATTCTAGCTCTAATCAACCTCTCAAAGCATTGCATTATTGTATTTGTGAGTGCTCCTGGTCAATAGTCATTAGCTCACACTGCTCTTCTTGGGCATTAGTATAACTGATGCCCTTTTGAAGTAGATGGGAACTTCTGACCTGGTTTTGTGAGACTGTGTCTCCTGTAAATCTGCAGTGGGTCCAGGTTCTTACCATAACCAACCTCTCAAAACATCCTATTTGCATTTATGTGATTGCTACCAGTCCACAGTCATTGAGGAAACTCACCCTGCTCTTCTTGGACACCAACATGATTGTTGCCCTTTTGAAGCAAAATTGAAATCTCAGACCATATCAGTGAGGTTGAAAATATCCTTGAAAACTCCAATCTGTTTTCAATGCCCTGCTAGGTACACAATTGTTTTTTTTAAGCGTGTCGCACCAGACAGTCATGCATTCTTGTCTGCTGCATGGTGTCAGGATTGGTCTCCTTTCGGATTAACCGGGTCACGATATGAACGTTCCTGACTCGACCAAGTGGCTAGCTCGACGCTCAACCCAGCACGGATGTAAAGCGTGCTTGGGGTGGCCTGACTTGGATTTGAACTTGGGAGCCTTTGCTCCGGAGTCCGGCTCTGATCCCATTGCGCCACCAGCCGGCCACACCATTGGTGCCTGACGCTTTGTGAGGGTTCAACCTCATGAAGGTGTAATGCCTGGGTAAGATTTCTACTGCTATGCTGTGAGGTATTTTTATTTCAGCAGTTTTCTATAAAAGCAGTGTGCCCTTCTAGTAAGAGTGTTTTGGCTTCGGCTAAGGATAAGCAGCCATGTAGCCCAAATTAGGGATGTTGTGTCAGCCACTTAGAACTGTCTGGGTACATGTTGTAGATTGCAGCCCAGTGGGATGCAAGAGAAGTTTCCAGAGAGCTAGGCGGGATGAGATTTCTGCAGGAGTAGTCTGGTTTGGGGCCTTTTGGTGGGAGATGTGGAGAGAAGAGCACCAGGGAAGATGCCTGAAGGATCCCATCAGAAGGAGAGTCCCTAATGCAAGGAGTGCTTTGCAAGATGATGGATCCAGAGAGGGAAGTTGGTGATGGGAATTCAGCGCCGTGAGTAAAATAATACCTCAGCTACAACAGAAATGAGTTCCAATGTTTAAGGCACATTTAAAATGGTTAACCGTAATGAGCCTTTTATTTTTTTTATTTTCTATTTATTTTCTTTCTTTTCCTATTAATTTTTTGATAAAGTTGAAAGTTGGTAGATATATACTTCCTTTGTAATTTTATAGGGGTATATGATCTGTCATTTCTTGGTGATCGATAATTGTGTATGGGCAGTATTTACTCAGCTTTTGCTACAATCAACATTCCTTAACTGGAACATCGCAACCTTCTGGTTTGGTTGAACCACAAATCATACGAACTCCAGACATATTTTGTTTATGTAAGTGGCCTTCTCACTTCTGAGTCCCATGGCTATTAGTAGAGTTAGCTAATAAGCTAAGTTGGTATATGAGCTCTAGTGAGAGGGTTGCAAAGGATATTCTGATGTTGATACAGATGTCTACCTGGGCAACTATGGATAGGGAGGGTTTCAAGAGATGTGGGCCAAACATCTCTTGAGGAGAGAGTGCAGCGTGCTGCACGTGCACAGCCCTCCGGTGAAAACTATATCATATCCGTTAAATAGGGGCCGTGGACAATTCTGATTTGATAGAGACAGACGTGAAAGCACAGAGGAACATCTGGAGAAATTTCTGAAACGCCCGTTTGCTGCTGTCGTTACTGCGTGATCGTGAATCTTCCGGATGGAAGGCATCAAAGTCCCCGGCTTTGCCTACTGTTGGTAACTGAGATTGAGGTCGAATCGCTCGGATAGATATGGTGCTCGGTACTCAGTGTTGGAGAGCTGATTCGGAGGCGCAAAGTTTTCGGATGACTCAGAGTCGGACTGTAGTTGGGCATGGCAGGGAGAGTTTTTCTTCCTTCTGCCATCTGCGTAAGATATGGGCCATTTGAGAGACTTTGAACTTTTTACTGTGTTCATGGACTGTTCTTCATCAAGTTATGGTATTGTTGCACTGTTGTAACTATATGTTATAATTATGTGGTTTTGTTAGTTTTTTCAGTCTTGGTCTGTCCTGTGTTTTGTGATAGCACACCGGAGGAAATATTGTTTCATTTCTTAATGCATGCATTACTAAATGACAATAAAGAGGACTGCGTGTCTTCATAATCTAAAAAAGAACATTAGATGGGGATGGATGAGATGGTCTGAAAAGCCTGATTCCATGCTGTATTACTCTGACTTCATTGGCTTCAACCAGTACTGGGCTACAGAAGTCCATAATAGATCAACCATTAAGGATCTTTCTTTCCATTGTCCATTTCATGTTATTTATAATCTGTGTGTGGGGATGATTATAGAAACCCTTTGGCAAAAGCTGCCATGGTCCCACTGGCCGATTATACTTTCTTTCTCTTCCTCCACTCTTTCACCCTTGATCTGTTTTTCATCCACATACTCCTCCCATCAGTACCCCTTATTCCGCCCTTCTCTACTGTCCACTCCTATCAGATTCAATCTTCTTCTGCCTTTTGTCACGCCTATCACCTACCAACTTCTGACATCAGTCCCAGCCTCAACTCTTTATCTCCAAACCCCACCTGGACCCACCTATCAACTGCTACTTCTTGTTCCACCCTCTCCACCTTTTAATATTCTTTCTTTCCAGTCCAGATGAAAGGACTTGACCCAAACTGTTGACTGTCCATTTCCCTCCACAGATGCTGCCTAATCTTTTGAGTTTCTCCAGCACTTTTTGGGTTGCTCCAGATTACAGTCTTGTATCTCCACTGTTAATCATAGTTTTAGGGCAAATGGCTAAAAAGCCAAGGAACTGAGGTGATGTTTTCACGCATCGAAACTTTCACCAAATCTTGTGGTTGATTTGATTTTGCAAAGACATGGGGGTGGGGGGAAAGGTGAGGGGTGGAGAGAAGGGTGTATTATTTTCAACTTTCTTGCTTGATGCAATTTTTTTCTCATCTGATGACCCAAATGCAGCACATCAAGAACATAGCAATGGATGTTCTGGAAGATTAGAAAGTTGCCCATGAAGTATATCGACTCATCAATGGCTTACATTTACAAAAGGGGCATTAGTGCAATTACCTTGAAATGTGAGATTAAATCCCACCCTAGCAGTGTAGGATTTTAAATCCAAGTATAATAGGAATAAACAATCTGCATTAGTTCAGGTTATCAGAAATCAATTAAATAGTTGTAAAATAGCACCCCTCCTAGTTTCTGTGACTCCATACTCATCCATCTCATTGACTGTCTCTAAGTTTATTTGCATTAATAAGTGACAGTTTTGCTGGTAATATCCACATTTTAGAATAAATGTTTTTAAAATTTGTATAGAAAACTCATCCTTTCACATTAGTGAGACCAGACAAGTGATGATGTCAGGAAACACTTCTCATAAAATGGGGTGAAAATCAGAATATCTTTCCACAAAATTCAGTTGAGCTTTTGATTTTGAATAGGAAAGAAATATATTAAGGATTACAGAACCAATGAAAATGAGGGAGTTAATGGTCAAATCTGTTGAGACCCAACTGCTTGGCAGTAAAGGCTCAGTGGTCTGAACTCCTAATTCAGTTGCAAAGCCCAGTGCTCCATACTGTGGAGAATTCTGGCAGGCATGAATGTGAACTTTGCGGGGAAGTTTTAATTTTACTAGCTTGAAAGGCTTGGCATAACTGGCTGAACATTGATGTGGAAAATCATCGGACATTCCGGGTTGCAAGCTGGAAAGAGCAAAAGCTGTGCATGCATATCAATAAAGAAAGTACAGTTAGCATCAGATTGAAATGTCCTGCAAAAGATATGAATTTGTTTCCCTGTATGAGTGACTAAAATATTCCTTGTACCAGGATTGTATTATTAATGGCTCCACACAGAAGGAAAAAAGAACAAAGGGATGAGATTGGAACATATCATTCGTGATACAAGAGGGGGCAATTGATGTTTTATTGCTTAAGCTAAATATATGTCAAAGTGCTGTCATTTAGTTGTACACACCTGTACATGTTTAGCACCATAGAAATGATGGGGGAAATGTACAGAAGAGAGATGCAACCTTCCACCAATATTCCGCACACTAAAGCTATTGATGAACTTCTTTTTTCCCAAATCTGTCCTGGTTACCTCTCCTCTGGTGCAATGAAGAAAGTCTTCCCTTTGCTCAGTTCCTACTTTGTAGCCTCCTGCATTAAATCCAGCTCTACTGGCTGAGGAGAAGCATTTATTCTCTCGGTGGCAGAGGTAACAACATCAGCCAAATCCCTGAGGGTATTAATCATTCTTTCTTCTCATTAGACTGGCTTTCAGGACTCCATCGGGAGGCATATTCTCCCTCCTTCTGCCATGATTGAGAAGAGCCCCAAATGCCCTGAAGGCAGTTCCCCCCCTCCCCCATTCAATTAGGAAATAAACCACTCTATCTGCACTGTGTAACATAAAACCTTTCCTCTAGTCAGCAGGTCAAATGTGTTGCTGTCTGCAAACACTGATTTATCTGCCAGTTACCAAATAAATGCTTCTAACCACTGTCAAGTAATTTAATAGGAATGAATCAAGATACATTAAGAAAGAGGTGTCAATGTAAGGCTCTAAAATAATAACCTTAAGGACTAGAAACAGAATTATTAAGGTTTGCATTCCATTTATTGTAAAATGTTGCTAGGTGATCAAATTCAGAACTCTAATGTGAAGAAAAAAATCAGGAAGGCAAATAGAACAAATCTGATCTTGAAATTGTAAAGAAGCCTATGTATGCCAAATTAGCATGAGCATCATTTTGTTAAAGGAATCCAGAGGAAGTATTCTTCTACATGTTTGACATACAAGGAGCCAATGATGGTAAGCCTCAACCCTTGTGTCATCTCTGGTTTTACATTATATAAACATGCTCAGTTTGTAGAGTCAGGTAGACTACAGCCATATCCTTCTACCCTGAAAGTGATCATCTCCAATGGAGCCTGGAATAACTACAGTTGATAAGCTTGAAAGAGGAATTGTAAGTTAGGAATGGATTAGGGCAGCCAACGTCTTTGAATGGGTAATCAAGACTTGAAATTGGATTCCTGGGGACTTGTCTGAATAATCTCCATAAGTTCCAAGTTCAAAGAAAATTTATTATCAAAGTAATATATTTTAACAAATACAGTACAACCTTGAAATTCATTTTCTTGTAGACACACTCAATAAATCCAAAATGGAATAATAACCATAATATAATTAATGAAAGATATTCAACCACTGTGCAAATGACAACGAACTGTGCAAATACAAAAAAGAAAAATAATAATAATAAATAATAATCAAGAGCATGAGATAAAGAGTCCCTGAAATTGAGTTCGTTGGTTATGGGAACATCTCAATAATGGGGCAAGTGAACGTGAATAAAGTTAACCCCGTTAGTTCAAGAGCCTTATGGTCGAGGGGTAATAACTGTTTCTGAACCTGGTGGTGTGAGTCCTGAGGCTCCTGTACCTTCTTTCTGATGGCAGCAATGAGAAGAGAGCATCTCCTGGGTGCTGGAAGTTGCTAGTGATGGATGCAGCTTTCCTCCAACAATGCTTCATGTAGATGTACTCAATGACAGGGAGAGCTTTACTCATGATGGGCTGGGTTGTATCCAGTACTTTTTGTAGGATTTTCCATTCAAGAGCATTGGTGTTTCCATCCCAGACGCGATGCAGCCAGTTAACATACTCTTCACTACACGTCAGTAAAAGTTTTACAAAGTTTCGATGTCATGCTGAAACTTTGCAAACTCCGAAGGAAATATAGGTGTTGCTGTGCTTTCTGCATAATTGCGCTTACGTGCTGGGCCCAGGACATGTTACCCAAATTCATAACACCGAGGAATATAAAATTGTCGACACTCTCCACCTCTAATCCTCTGATGAGTACTGGCTCATTTGCCTCTGGTTTCTTCCCCCTGATGTCAATAATCAGCTCCTTGGTCTTGTTGACATTGAGTAGGAGATAGTTGTAACAGCATCACTTTTGATTCCGCCTATGACAGTGATGTCATGAGCTAACTTGAATATGGCATTGGAGCTGTGCTTAGCCGCACAGCTATAAATATAAAGCGAGTAGAGCAGGGGGATAAGCACGCAGCCTTGTGTCGCACCTGTGTTGATGGAAATTGTGGGGGAGATGTTGTTGTCAATCTAAACTGACTGGGGTCTGCAAGTGAAGAAATTCAGGATCTAATTGTATAAGGTGGTATTGAGGTCAAGGCCTTTAAGCTTATTGATTAGTTTTGAGTGGTCGATAAAGAGCATCCTGATATATGCATCTTTGCTGTTCAGATATTCTTGGATTGAAAGCCAATGAGCTAGCACTGTAGCTCCATTAGGCAAACTGGAGCGGATCTAAGTCACTTTTCAGACAACTGTTGTGATGTTTCACCTCCAACCTCTGAAACACCACACTGTGAATGTAAACGTTACTGGATGATAGTCATTGAGGCAGGCCATCACGTTCTTCTTAGGCACTGGTATAATTGAAGCCTGCCTGAACCAGATGGGTACCTCAGACTGCCGAAGTGAAAAGTTAGCAATCTCAGTGAACACTCCAGCCAGTTGATCAGCACAGGTCTTTAGTACTTGGCCAGGTACCCCATCTTGGCTGGAGGCTTTCTGTGTGTTCACCCACCAGAAGGCTGCTTGGATGTCAATCTCAGAGTCTGAAATCAGAGCATTAGCATGGACTGTGGGAGTTTGTGATGGTTCCTCCTTGTTTTCACATTCAAAACGAGCACAGATGGAACTGAGCTCATCTGGAAATGAAGCCCTGTTATTGCTTTTACACAAAGAAAAATATATCATTTGTTGTACATGTTCTTTTAATGCTGTCTCCAATGGCCAAGTCCAGACTCTGGATGGTAGACCACCACAGCAGAGGGTCCTGCTGCCTCATAGCTCCTGAGACGTCGGTTCTATCCTGATCCCTGGTGCTGTCTGGATGCAGTTTTCACATTCTCACTCTGACTGGAGCATTCAAAATGGCTGGCAGACGGGTTAGCTATGTGAGGAATGCTGGAGGGAAGTTTGGGCATGATGGAGAGAAGAGATTACTGAGAAATAACTGGGGAATGGAATTGGTGGGATTGTCAATGACTCCTGTACTGTCAAAGGCTGCCAATAATCACCCCAGTTTCACTAATGTTTATGAAGTGTTAACAATTGGGAAGCTGCTTGTGTCAGAAAATATAGAGGAGGTTAAACACATACGTAGTGCACTGGAGACGATTTAGCTGTGAGTGACTACCTTAATAATAAACTGTAAAATAACAAGCCACGTGAGGCCACAAAACAGGAGGAAACCGATACTTAACACAACAAGGCAACTGAAGGCTCCAAGCAATTGGTTGAGGCTGGTTGGTTTGATGGGTGAACAAGAGCTGTGGATGAGAGCTGGGTTTAAATAGGCTGCAGGTAATGAACTGGAAACGAGTGGCAGCTGACTCTTGTTAGCTGGGTGGAGAGTGGGGAGTGCTTGACTGTGCATATCTGACAGGAACCAACAACTCCCACCTTAATACAGTCAGATCCCAACAGCCCAAGATGATCCGGATGGGTCTGGTGAAACTTCTCAATGAGCAATGGATCCAAGATGAAACTGGAGAGTACCCAACACCTCTCATTCAGACCGCACTCTTCCCATGCAACCAGGTACTGCATACCCCGTCCAAGATGACATGAATCCATCAAGTGGCAAACCATTTACACTGACCACTTTTCTCCAGAGGTGCAGGCTCAGATGGGTTGAGTGGCACCATTGAGGATAGGAAAGGACTATGGGCTTGAGACAGGACATGTGGAAGTTTGGTGTGATCCTGAGGGAGAGTGGTTGCTGGAGATGTTAAGTGAGAGGATTGATGCAATGGGTGATCTTGAAGGGACAGGGGGAGTGGAGCAGAAGCTTGCAGGAGTCATTGCACAGGGGCTGAGTTCAGATGGATGTCCATACGTGGCCCCCAGGCCTGATTAATCAGGCTCTGTGCCCCCTGTGGTTGGTTTGGCAGCAGTAGTCATGGTTGGCAGCTAGAATGGCCTTCTGTACCCTCTTGCAAGCATCTGGCAGTAGTGAACAAGGACTCTGGCAGACAGGACCTCCACTGTTGGCTTCTCCACTGGGAAAAACAGAGGGCTGGTAGCCATGAAGCATTTCAATGTGTAATATGTCTGTGGCAGAGGAGGTGTGTAGATTGTTGGACAGTTTGGCTTAAAGTTTGGCCTTGGAGTGCATGGCCACTGACATGTACATGCAGATGCCAGATTGCTGGCTGGAGCAGACTTGTGCTGTAGGGCTGACAGTTCTGGTTCTCAAAATCCCAGATGATTGAGGCAAAGATCTGCAAGGATGGAATGATAGGCCTATCTCTATTTCAGCTGGGTCAATCTTTTGTGACAGAGCATCTGCCTTAGTATTCTTGGAGCCAGAATGGTAGGAAACATTGAAGATCAATTGCTCAATGACGATGGCCCAGCGAGTCTGATGTGGGTTGAATTGAATTGCTGAATGGATATGAGGATCTATTGGTCAGTTCAGATCAGGAAGGGCTTGATGTTTCCCATCAGCCAATGCCTCCATTCCTCCAAGGCCCAGTTAATGGTATTATCTCCCCATCTCCTACTCCATAACGGCGCTGTGTAGAGTTGAACTTGTGTGAGAGGGCAGCATAAGGGTGTGCCATCACGTCCTGTCCTCCCTGGGAGAGGATGGCCCTGGCAACTTCAGATGCATCTATCTCTACCACAAAAGGTCCAGAGGGGTTCCAATGGTGCAGAGTGGGAGCATCTCTTGAACTCCTCAAAAGCACACCGTATTATCAGTGAGGCAGGTGAGAGGAGCTGTATTTACTGATGAAACGATGATAGAGGTTGGGACCAAGAGGTACTGTAGCTGTTTGAAGGAGCTCAGTTTGAGCCATTCATCAATGGCACACACTTTCTCTGAGATCATGATTATGCCTTGGGGAGAAAGGATGTAACCCGTGATGAAAATGACAGGGTTTGAAACTGGCATTTCTCTCACCTGCAGTACAGTTAGTTTTTGAGGAGATGCTGAAGGACTGAACTGACATGGAGACATGGTCTTGGGGGTCCTTGGAGAAGATGAGGATGTCGTTGAGGAAGCACGTCTTGGAGGACCTTGTTTATGAAGGTTTGGAAAATGGCTGGTCTTTTTGGAAAGTCTGAAAGACATCACCAAACATTCAGAGAGGCTAGTGGGAGTTATGAACGCTGTCTTCCACTCATCTCCCTGACGGATGAGGATCAGGTGATATGTGCTCTGTAGATCCAGTTTGGTGAAGATCTGGGCCCTATGAAGTGTGTTGAATGCCCTATCCATCAAGGGAAGACGATAACAGTCCTTAATTTTGATTTTGTTGAGTCCACGGTATTCTTTGCAGGGACACAATCCCTATCTTTTTCTTGTCAAACAAGAACCCTGCACCAGCTAGAGACTGAGATGGTCGAATGAAGTTGTGCTGTAGTGCTTTGGCAATATAGTCATTTATGGCTTGAGTCTCAGTAGGGGAGAGGGAGAACAGATGACCTCAGGGAGGGGTGGTGCCCAGGGGGAGGCTGATCACACAGTCATGTGATCTGTGAGGTAGCAGGGTGCTGGCTTCCATTTTCTGAAAAGCAATGGCTAAGTTCTAGTATTCCTGCAGGAGCTTGTTGAGTTTGAGAGTTTCCTCTGTCTACACAGATTTATGGGGTTTACTCTGAGGTTACAGGTAGGTCATCTGACAGGTTAGTCCCCAACCCAGCAGTGAAATGGATGACCAGGTGAAGTGAGGATTGTGAGTGGAGAGCCAGAGTTAATCCTAGATGAGAGAAGTGTTGGATGAATCGATAAGGAGGAAACGGATGAACTCATGGTGCTCTTCAATGGTCATGTGCACAGGTATTGTGTGTACTCTGACTCCAAAGATGTCCATCAATGGTCATGATACAGAAGAGATGAGAGATAGACTCAATAGGGAGTCCAGTCTGCACACACAGAGTCCAGTCCAGGAAGTTGCCTGCTGTGTCAGAATTCAGCAGAGCCTCTTGTGTACATGGAGCCATTGGACAGAGAGAGAGACAGCCTATGGAACGAGGGTCTAGGGGAAGCTTACCAGATAGATGGCTCCTCACCTCTGGGGGTGCCATAATCCTGGACGCAGCGGAAATTTGATGTGTGGGTGATCAGCTGCTCTGACGCAAGAACGAAGTTGTTTCCACACCAACACTCATGCTCTTGGGGGGGTGGGGGGAGGAGGTTCAGAGAGCTCTTCCTGATGGCATGGGGTCTGTAGGCATTGTTGATGAGTATCCTGTAGCCTGAAATAGTTCGGAAATGGAAATGAGTCTCTGACTAACCATCTGGAGGGCAGTTCTGTAAGACACTTGTCAACACAGAGAGCCAGAGTGATGAGGCTTTCGAGATCTGTGGGCATCTCCCAGGTAGAAAGCTTCAAGTCCTCTGAGAGGCTGTGATGGTATTGGGCCAGCAGCACTTCTGCATTCCAGCTACACTCCACCAAGAAATCCTGGAATTCCACGATGTAACCCAGCAGCAAGCGTGAGCTTTGACACAGGGAAAGTATTTGATCCGCTGCCTCCCGTCCGCTTCCCAGGTGGTCAATAATGCAGTGCTTCTCAGTGGTGAATTTCTCACGTTTATTGCAGATAGTGGTTTTATTGTTCCAGTTAGCGGTGGCCCAGGTCAGAACTCACCCAGTCAAGAAAGAGATGATGAAGGCAATTTTGGCTGGGTTTGTAGAGTACGGTGAAGGCTGGAGCACAAATTACAAGATGCACTGGGCAGGAAGTTGCAGCATCAGGTGCGGGGTCCATCAAAGATATGGGCATTGGAATCAAGGGTTCCGAGGGAGGAAGTTGAGGGGCATGCGGTTGCTGTAACAAGGTAGAGTTATTTGAGACTGGCAAGCAATGGTCATTGGTTTCCTTCTGCTTCTGGATCATGTGCTTCTGTCAGCAGATGACTTCCTTCAGGAAAGCAAACTCTGCTAGGGCAATCACTGATGCGCCCACCCTGTCAGAAAATGTAGAGGACACTTGACCCAAATGCAGAGCAACAGAGACCATTTAGCAGCGCGCAATTACTTTAATAATAAAATAAAATTGAAAATAATGAGCCATGAGGTGTCACAAAACAAGAGAGAACGGATACTTAACACAACAAGGAAAGAAGGTAACTCGAATAGGTTGAGGCTGGCTGATTTGATATGTGAACAGGGACTGTAGGTGAGAGTTGGATTTAAATAGGCTGCAGGTGATGAGTTGGAAATGAACAGCAAATGATTCTTGTTAGTTGGGTGAAGACAATGAGATGCCTGCCTGTGCAGGGCTGACAGCCTTGGGTCCTGCCAAATCCTTTAAGAAACCCAAAGACAAAGGGAAAAGCAGAGTCAAACTTATATTCAAAAGAACTTAATTCTCCAATCAAATGAAGTAAATAGCAAAGGTTTTGAATTCAAAACTCTTTGAGAGATAATTAAATTGTGTTGCTGTTAGAAAAGAAACAATAATAGACAGCACCAGGAAAGTAATCAGAATGGATTCTGAAAATTACAAGCTATGCAACAGTTTCTACCAAAGATAATTACAGTGAAAGGGCTCCACCAAATGCATCACTAAATGTCACTTACATGCATAATTAAAGGCTTTGAATGAAGATGTATAACAGTCTGTAACCTTTTTAATTGTAGACATTTGAAAGGAATCATATTTTAATATCCCTTTATTCATTAATAATTCTCCATTGACTTTTGCCAGAGTATATTGTTTTTATACAAAATGGGAAACAGTAAATGCATGAGGACAGAAAAAGTTAGGAATGTCTTATCTGTTGGTGGAGCTTATTGCGATTGATAACTAATGATGGCACTTGGAAGATTTATAGATCCAAGTATAGAATGTTAACATGGGTTTGCTTCTCTATTTCATCTGGTTTTAAGACAGAGCTACAGTAAGCTCCAGAGGCAGTCTGTAAAACGAACCCTCAATAATTACAAAGGATTCACTTCATCATTTGGGTAAATTAAATCACTTGATTTGTGTCAGTTGTCATGGTTGTGCTGCAGTTTGCATTACTGCAACTCAGCTTTAGGGCCCAGGTTTGATTCTAACCTTGAATACTATCTGTATGGAGTTTACACATCTTCCTCTGATGATAGCAATACACAGAGCGCTGGAGGAACTCAACAGGTCAGGCATTATCTATGGAAGGAAATAGATCATCATTTTGGGTTGAGACCCTCATCAGGAATGATATCTCATGGGTTTCCTTTGGGTGCCCTGGATTCCCTTTCACATCCCAAGTCAGCACTAGTAGATTAACGGCTCCTGTATATAACTAGCCCTCTCCTTGTTTAGGTAGATGGCAAGAGGTATCAAAGGAGGAAGTTAGTGGATACAGTTATCTTATTCCCAGTAGGTGGGAGGAAAAGAACGAATGTCTAGAGGTGTTTGATTATATTGGTTGATTTACCAAGGCAGCGAGAAGTCTAGACAAAATCTATGGAGAGAAGACAGGCTTTCTTGATGTGTTCAGCTGTGTGCACAAAGCTCTGCAGTCTCAGTCAGATCAATTGCCATACCAAGCCTCGATACATCCAATAGGATATTTTCTATGGTGCACCAATAAAAACTGGTGAGAGTCAAATGGAACATGACAAATTTCTTCAGCGTCTTGAGGAAATGGAGGCACAGATGTAACAAATACAAAAGTATTTCAATAATATCAACAACATATTGCATTTTCTACAATATTTGATTCAATAAAAAAAATCCAGATGCTATACATTGGCATTGGAATGGAGTTCATTTAATTTGATTTCCTGTAAAAATTCATTTCTGAGTGTCTCAGCCTCTATCCATTTGTTTTATTCTTCAGCATGATCCATAAACTAAAATTGACCTTTCTTCTGCCCAGCATCTCTTCCCATGGCTCCATGTCAAATCTTGTTTGACAATATTCCTCTAAATTACCTTGGATTATCGGTATCTTGTATGGCTCTGTTTATCTCTCAGGCACATTATAAATTCACTTGATGGCATCAACTTGTTTCATTTGGAAGCATTCTTGAAACTCACAGCATGAGTGTAAAGACTTCTTTGAATCTTTGTGTGAAAAAGAGCTGATGTCTCAGTAGTTTGAGTTTGTGAGACAGAGGGATACATGGATAGATAGAGGCTGAAAATCTAGTGTCACCATGGTTCTGTCTTTCTGTCTTTCTAACTGAAATGATCCGAGTGTTCTTGTATTACTTCTAGGATCTTGCAATACGCAAATATGTGGGCAATCTACAGCACCTTCATTGTCTCTCTCCAGTGGTAATCCAGGACAATTGCAATATCCATTGACTGAGGAAGCTACTTTGGAAGCACCTTCTTAATATTGCCAATAAAATCTGTTGACCTAAAATTTGTGCTAAAATTTTAAAATGTAAATATGCTGTGAACATCACGGTCTGGTTCTTCTGAATGGTTCATCACTGCCAGACATCCCAACTCAATGCAGCATAGTTAGTTCCCAGCAGAAAGTAAATGTCTTTAACTTCCCGAAATCTGCCCACTGAACCATTTGGGCTGAATCCTGGGCGCCCTCCCAAGACTACGGTCAACACGCTCCTAGAAGACAGCGGCGCGGCTAATGTAGATGAACTGAACACACTGATGAGGGACAGGGAGAAGTGGAGAGTCTGTCATCATGCCCGACACCGGCCCCCTAGGCCTGAGTCAACATAGTAGTAGTAACCATCTGGATTTAGCAAGTACAATTTCAAACACTTGATTAAACGTAAAACAAGTTTAGATGACTTTATTTAATTGAAAGTTATGAAGGTTTTGTTAAGCTTGGAATGGCACTGAAGATTACACATGGACAGCCCAGTACCTGCTGTCTCTTGCATTGAAATCAATGAAGGGAAAGTCATTAAAGGGGAATCAAAATGAAACCTTGCAGATGCTGGAGATCTGAAGCAAAAGCTGAAAATGCTGGTAAATTCAGTGAATGTCTGTAAAATCTGCTAACAAAGAAACAGTCAATGATTTGGGTCTGCAACCCTTTATAATAAAGGTACTGAATTTGCAATATACAGCTTTGAGATATTATTAGAACATAGAACAGTACAGAACTGTATGGGCCCTTCAACCCATGATATTGTACAAACTTTTGAACCTGATCATTGATCAAGCTAACTCTTCCCTCCCACACAGCCCAACATTTTTCCTTTCAACCACATGCATATCTAAGAATCTCTTAAAAATCCCTAATGTATTTGTTTCTACCACTTGTCTTGGCAGCACATTCTATGTTCATACCACTCTCTATATAAAAAAAAAATCTGCTTATAACATAGAAACATAGAAAATAGGTGCAGGAGTAGGCCATTCGGCCCTTCGAGCCTGCACCGCCATTTATTATGATCATGGCTGATCATCCAACTCAGAACCCCGCCCCAGCCTTCCCTCCATACCCCCTGACCCCTGTAGCCACAAGGGCCATATCTAACTCCCACTTAAACATAGCCAATGAACTGGCCTCAACAGTTTGCTGTGGCAGAGAATTCCACAGATTCACCACTCTCTGTGTGAAGAAGTTTTTCCTAATCTCGGTCCTAAAAGGCTTCCCCTCTATCCTCAAACTGTGACCCCTCGTTCTGGACTTCCCCAACATCGGGAACAATCTTCCTGCATCTAGCCTGTCCAATCCCTTTAGGATCTTATACGTTTCAATCAGATCCCCCCTCAATCTTCTAAATTCCAACGAGTACAAGCCCAGTTCATCCAGTCTATAGTTTATTCCAACCATCTTAAAATTATGCCCTCTCATATTAGCCATTTCTGTCCTGGGGGAGCAAAGGCACCCCTCATCCACTCTGTCTATGCTTCTCATCATCTTGTACATTTCTATCACGTCACCTCTCATCCCGCTTTGCTCCAAAGAGAAAAGTCCTAACTCGCTCACTCTTTCCTTGTAGTGTTCTCGTGTAGTGTGTTGAAACTCTGATAAACATCAAGTTAAACCGGAGCCAATGAAGACAGAGTCGTAGTAAGGTTAACCATTAACTGTTCACACTTCCACATTAACATTGTATGGTGAAAACTGTTGATAAAAAAATACAAACATATACAGCGTCTGTTTCATTCTGGAGACCACGCGTGCTCTTTTCTTTTAGCGAGTGTCTCCGGCCGCCCCAAGTAGAGAGCGAGGGGGTCCCGTCAAACCGCCGCCAGGCCCAAGCCCACCCCGCGTTTGAAATTGAAAAGCCGACATGCGTGCCACCCGAACCGCCGCTTCCTTAAAGAAACTGCGTTAATATTTTTACTTCAAATACTTCCTTATGAACTTACAGCGTTGCTTCTATAATGTTCCTTTGCGGGTAGAAATGGAGCTCTTCACGATCATGCTGCATGCATGGCACCCACCTTCACACCTTCTCCGAATCGCAGGTTACACATAAGACGCGGCGAAACCGGAGGTGACGTCATCACATGCCACGATATACCATAGACTATGAATTTACCTTTGTTATACTGTAACTTAATCATCAACCTTTAACTTTAAATAGAAAATAGTTACAAACAAATTATTTAAAGCGCAGACCCAACAAAGTCAAATAAATGCCTTAAGGGCAGCACATTCCTCATAAGACAAGCTCTCTGATCCAGGCAGCATATTGCTAAGAAAAAAAGTCACACACCTCCCTTGCCATTTTACAGTACCATTGCTCTGGAAGCACAATACTAATAACAAACTTCTAAAGGGAAGGAGTGGTACTTCTGCAATACCATTCACAAATTCTCGAGATCTGAAAGCACTTTAGAGCCAATGAAATAACTGAAGTGTGATCCCTGCCATAAAATAGGAAACTCGACAGTTGATGTGTACGCTGGGTTCCCACAAACAGCAATGTCTTTATGAACAGATAATCTTTATTAGTGATGTTGATTGAGAGATTATTACTGGCCAGGACTCTGGGGAGATTTCCTTACTCTTCTTCATAATTGAGCATGGATTATTTTCTTATATCCATCAAAAGAGCAGATGGGAGATAGACTGAGAGAACTTCTTCACTATTCCATTGTAGATGTCTCATAATGACTAGAATATTACTCAATTAATCTGTTGCCCTTCTTGGTTACATTCATTAAGATAATCATCGTGACAGATGGTGTTAAAAATGGGACACATTTGTTCTGGATTCATGCTTCAATGCCCACGGTGCTGAAGTAAAATGTAATGCAAATAGGTACAGTATGTGAAATTGAGCATGAAGCAACATTGCTGAAAGTTGTTCACCTTGTTTCCTGGTGCTTCGTAATGCATCAACACCCATTTCATATTGAACATTTCTTCCAGCACTCTGGCAAAAACATAGTTAAGTTAAGAAAAAAAAAACAAATGCTCTGCGGCTACAAAGATTTAAGGCGGCTTCTGAAATGGACTGCTGATGATGTGATATCATTTCAGACAATTTTCCAAGCACCCATCACTGTTAATCACAAAGTTGAGCTTGTAGCCATACGGACAGGCATGTGTATGTACAGCTGCAATGATAAACTGACCTGCAACAGCATCACAAGCATGTAGCATCAAATTAGCAGCTTTCACAGGAAGAGTATAAATTAAAGATAACATATACACTATATTTATAAGGAAGAATTCAATTAGAACAAAAAAAACAAACATCTATTTTAGTGCAGGGTGATGAAAGTGGTCATAATCTTGCTAAACTGTAGTGAATCAGGCTTTACAGTTGGTTCAAGAACTGAATAGTTGAAGGGAGGTAGCTGTTCTTGAACCTGGTGGTATGGGACTTCTTCTGTGCGACGATGTTCTCCCATGGGGTTGTTTATTGGCAGGTCTTTAGGTGGCTGTAGAGGTCAATCTGGATCCACATAATTCTCTTAGTGGAAAATGCCTCTGCACGACTAGTTAAGGTGGGGCAGCTAATGCATGGCAGTCACCTCAAAGTCCTTGAGGGATCGGGGTCAGGATCCAGTGGCATGGACAGCTGATGACTGGGGGACACTTCGCTGCTGCAGCCTTTCTCCAACTTCATTACCATTGTGATGCGTCATCATCTCCCGGCGGCTCTATCATTGAGATCTTGGTTGGATTGCTTTTTGTCTGGAACCTTCCTCTTGACCTTAACACCAGAGGTGACCCTACCAAGAGCTAAATGTCAGATAGTCAAATCCAGATGGCATTACACTCAGTATCTCAGAGCTTCCAAGCCTCTCCACCGTGGGTCGATCCTTAGGATTTCTGCTCCTCCTGCCAGATGGTAGCAGTTAGAAGATGTCATAACCATTCTGAAGCAGGGCGTGCGATTCATTGAGTCTACACTAGTGCTTATGTTATATGAATGTCTCTTCAAGCCTTCTCATCTCACCTTATCAGCACATCATTTCTCCTTCAGATGATTGTGGAACTTCTACTGTGTTGTTCAGTATTGTCATTAAAACTGGCTTATTGTTGTCCTTTGAAATGAATTGTGCTGTTGCACATGTAGCAGGCTCCCCCTCTCCAAACAGCTGATGAATCCAAAAGAGATGGGCGAATCCTGGGCTGGACATTCTGCTTGCTTAGGGAAAGTGAAGCATCTCCCATAGCCGCTCATTTTCAAGAGTAGTGATCACCGCAGGACCACTGTTTGGCTTGCCGTGCAGGTGGTCATTCACATTTGGGCCTCTCCTACACCACTGTCCCCATAGCAATGCCTTCACGTGGCATCCCTATTCTTATTGAGTTTGGTATGACATGACCGAGTGTCCAGCCGTATATCTGGGTGTGCAGGCTGGTTCATCACCAGCCTAGGTTATGGGCAACTCCATTTCTAAACCCCAGGTAGGTGGGACTCATTAGCTTTGCCAGGCAGTCTGTCTAAGAGAAGGAAAATTCTGATACTCAACCTATAGCCTTGTTGTCACGTTTGTTGCCGCTTACCGTGCCATTGTCGAATTTCCCCAGACCTGAAGAGTGGAATCGCTCTGCGCGCACCAATTGTCACTATAAACCTATGCAGCACAGGTGGGAAGAAAACTCCTACAGCAATGGAGTATTTCTCTCCTGATGTGCACGAGCAAAGAATCAGCTGGCATCATCATCATGTAGTTAAAACCTTTTGCCTGTGTGCGATCTATACAAATGCTGTCCTTCTTTAGTCAGGGTCAACCATGAATGCTGCATCCCAGCAGTCTACATGAAATGCAGGTCAGGGCAGTACAATATGGAGACCAAGTTGTTGCATATATAGCAGGCTCCCCCTCTCCACAAAGCTGATGAATCCAAAGGGACAGCCAAGACCAATACAGTTTGGTACCTGCAGCATCTCAGTAGTTGCCAGTCAACACTGAACTCAATGTAGGACTGCCTTCAGGACTCTTGCTCTGGATTTTTCTTCCCGGAGCCTTCCCCATGAGTGAGTATAGCCGATAGGGAGCAAAGGTTTGAGATGAGAGTTTTCCTTCTCCTAGATGATCTCTGGCACTGAGTCTGGCTCTGCAGTGCAGAAGGGAGGGGGGAAAAGAGGAGAGCGGTAGTAATAGGGGACTCGATAGTTAGAGGTACAGATAGAAGGTTCTGTGGTTGTGACAGAGAATCCAGGATGGTTTGTTCCCTCCCAGGTGCCAGGGTCAAGGATGTCTCTGATCGATTGCATGACATTCTGAAGTGGGAGGGTGACCAGCCAGATGTCGTGGTGCACATAGGCACCAATGACATAGCAAGGAAGAGTGAAGAGGTCCTGGACTGTGAGTATAGAGAGCTTGGTAGGGAGTTGAAAAGCAGGACCTCCAGGGTGGTAATCTCAGGATTGCTACCTGTGCTAGGTGCCAGTGAGGGTAGGAAGAGGATCCTCTGGAGGAGGAACAAGTGGCTGAGGAACTGGTGTAGGGGGCAGGGTTTCAGATTTCAGGATCATTGGGACCTCTTCTGGGGCAGGTGGGACCTGTACAAGAGAGACGGGTTACACTTGAACCACAGGGGGACCAATATCCTTTCAGGGAGGTTTGTTAGTGCTATTGGGGAGGCTTTAAACTAGATTTGCAGGGGGATGGGAACCAGAGTGCCAGAGCTGACAGTGTGGCTGGGGTGAAAATAAATGATGTTGAAAGTTTAAGCAAATCCGCTGATAGAAAGGTTGTGAGTGGTAGTAAAAATCTTCTGAGGTGTATATATTTCAATGCTAGGAGTATTGCGGGGAAGGCGGATGAGTTGAAGGCATGGATTGACACGTGGAATTATGATGTTGTAGCAATTAGTGAAACTTGGCTACAGGAGGGGCAGGACTGGCAGATTAATATTCCAGGGTTCCGATGTTTCAGATGTGATCGAGGCAGAGGAATGAAAGGTGGGGGAGTAGCATTGCTTGTTAGGGAAAATATTACAGCAGTGCTCAGGCAGGACAGATTAGAGGGTTTGTCTACTGAGTCCTTATGGGTGGAGCTGAGAAACAGGAAAGGTATGGCCACATTAGTGGGATTGTATTACAGACCACCCAATAGTCATTGAGACTTGGAAGAGCAAATCTGCAGAGAGATAGCAGACAACTGCAGGAAACATAAAGTTGTGGTGGCAGGGGATTTTAATTTTCCATACATTGATTGGGACTCCCTTACTGTTAGGGGTCTAGATGGTATAGAGTTTGTAAAATGTGTTCAGGAAAGTTTTCTAAATCAGTATATAGAGGGACCAACTAGAGGGGATGCAATATTGGATCTCCTGTTAGGAAACGAATTAGGGCAGGTGACGGAAGTCTGTGTAGGGGAGCACTTTGGTTCCAGTGATTATAACGCCATTAGTTTCAATTTGATCATAGACAAGGATAGATCTGGTCCTAGGGTTGAGGTTCTGAACTGGAAGAAGGCCAAGTTTGAAGAAATGAGAAAGGATCTAAAAAGCGTGGATTGGGACAGGTTGTTCTCTGGCAAAGATGTGATTGGTAGGTGGGAAGCCTTCAAAGGGGAAATTTTGAGAGTGCAGAGTTTGTATGTTCCTGTCAGGATTAAAGGCAAATTGAATAGGAATAAGGAACCTTGGTTCTCAAGGGATATTGCAACTCTGATAAAGAAGAAGAGGGAGTTGTATGAAATGTATAGGAAACAGGGGGTAAATCAGGTGCTTGAGGAGTATAAGAAGTGCAAGACTATACTTAAGAAAGAAATCAGGAGGGCAAAAAGACATGAGGTTGCTTTGGCAGTCAAAGTGAAGGATAATCCAAAGAGCTTTTACAAGTGTATTAAGAGCAAAAGGATTGTAAGGGATAAAATTAGTCCTCTTGAAGATCAGAGTGGTCGGCTTTGTGCGGAACCAAAGGAAATGGGGGAGATCTTAAATAGGTTTTTTGCATCTGTATTTACTGAGGAAGCTGGCATGAAATCTATGGAATTGAGGGAATCAAGTAGTAAGACCATGGCAACTGTACAGATTGAAAAGGAGGAGGTGCTTGCTGTCTTGAGGAAAATTAAAGTGGATAAATCCCCGGGACCTGACAGGGTGTTCCCTCGGACCTTGAAGGAGACTAGTGTTGAAATTGCGGGGGCCCTGGCAGAAATATTTAAAATGTCGCTGTCTACGGGCGAAGTGCCGGAGGATTGGAGAGTGGCTCATGTTGTTCCGTTGTTTAAAAAAGGATCGAAAAGTAATCCGGGAAATTATAGGCCGGTGAGTTTAACGTCTGTAGTAGGTAAGTTATTGGAGGGAGTACTAAGAGACAGAATCTACAAGTATTTGGATAGACAGGGGCTTATTAGGGAGAGTCAACACGGCTTTGTGCGTGGTAGGTCATGTTTGACCAATCTGTTGGAGTTTTTCGAGGAGGTTACCAGGAAAGTGGATGAAGGGAAGGCAGTGGATATTGTCTACATGGACTTCAGTAAGGCCTTTGACAAGGTCCCATGGGAGGTTAGTTAGGAAAATTCAGTCGCTAGGTATACCTGGAGAGGTGGTAAATTGGATTGGACATTGGCTCGATGGAAGAAGCAAGAGAGTGGTGGTAGAAAATTGCTTCTCTGAGTGGATGCCTGTGACTAGTGGTGTGCCACAGGGATCAGTGCTGGATCCATTATTATTTGTCATCTATATCAATGATCTGGATGATAATGTGGTAAATTGGATCAGCAAGTTTGCTGATGATACAAAGATTGGAGGTGTAGTAGACAGTGAGGAAGATTTTCAGAGCCTGCAGAGGGACTTGGACCAGCTGGAAAAATGGGCTGAAAAATGGCAGATGGAGTTTAATACTGACAAGTGTGAGGTATTGCACGTTGGAAGGACAAACCAACGTAGAACATACAGGGTTAATGGTAAGACACTGAGGAGTGCAGTGGAACAGAAGGATCTGGGAATACAGATACAAAATTCCCTAAAAGTGTCGTCACAGGTAGATAGGGTCGTAAAGAGAGCTTTTGGTACATTGGCCTTTATTAATCGTAGTATTGAGTATAAGAGCTGGAATGTTATGATGAGGTTGTATAAGGCATTGGTGAGGCCGAATCTGGAGTATTGTGTTCAGTTTTGGTCACCAAATTACAGGAAGGATATAAATAAGGTTGAAAGAGTGCAGAGAAGTTTTACAAAGATGTTGCCGGGACTTGAGAAACTCAGTTACAGAGAAAGGTTGAATAGGTTAGGACTTTATTCCCTGGAGCGTAGAAGAATGAGGGGAGATTTGATAGAGGTATATAAAATTATGATGGATATAGATAGAGTGAATGCAAGCAGGCTTTTTCCACTGAGGCAAGGGGAGAAAAAAACCAGAGGACATGGGTTAAGGGTGAGGGGGGAAAAGTTTAAAGGGAACATTAGGGAGGGCTTCTTCACACAGAGAGTGGTGGGAGTATGGAATGAGCTGCCAGACGAGGTGGTAAACGCGGGTTCTTTTTTAACATTTAAGAATAAATTGGACAGATACATGGATGGGAGGTGTATGGAGGGATATGGTCCGTGTGCAGGTCAGTGGGACTAGGCAGAAAATGGTTCGGCCAAAGGGCCTGTTTCTGTGTTGTAGTTTCTATGGTTCTATGGTTCTATGAGCTTCCAACCACAGCTGACAAGCCCCAACTGCCCAAATCGACTGGTTTTAACTCACCAGTAACTTGCCTAATCCCCTTTTCCTGCTGGTAGAAATGATTCCACCAGGCCTAGTAGCTAAGCCACATGTGAACACCAGGAGCTGGACTTGGTTGTCAGAGGTTACTTGAGATGCCAACTATTAGGAGCATTTAATAGGTAGTGGGAGCATATCCCTACCACCACCCCATGACCATGACTTCCTTAAGCAACCACCATTTATGTAGATTATTCCATATGTAAGTACATTAGGAATATTAGTGTTGCTGTTACAGAGAAGGTGCAGTGCAGGTAGACAAATAATATGTACGGCCATGGTAATGTAGATCCCGATATCAAAAGATCTCCTTTTAGTGTGTGAGATGCCTGTTCAGGAATTTGATAACAGTGTGGTAGAAGTTGTCTTTGAGTCTGGTGATGCATGCTTTCAAGCTATTGTATTTTCATCCTGACATTAATAAATCAATTAACAATTAGTCACTGGGTTTGTCCAACTCTCAATTCTTCCTTCCTTTTTCCCATTCTCAATTTCCCAATCTCAGTCATTAGTGAACAAATCTTCAGAAGTCAAACCTTAATTTCTGGTATTCTTTGTGTAAATCTCCATATGAAACCACAATGTCATATTACTTCTTTCAACACACCCATAGGGTGCGAGTGTTCCTCTACTTATTACTATGTCCCCAATAGGAAATAATTGCTCTTCATCCTTCTCAAAGCATTATCCCACTGAAAGTTGTAACATTTGGTGTTTTGATCAATAAATCATTTTATAATCACATCTCACAAGAAATAAACAGAACAAACCATGAATTTATTGTAATATCCACCATTCGTAACATGCTGACAGCAGGCTACAATGTACATTAAATCATCTGTTTGTTTAAGAGGAGAATTTGTTCTCCTTTGAAATCTAGAATGAATTGTCTGGTGATAGTTTAGTTGGTCAGTGTTTAGAATGCAGAAATGTAAAGTACCAGGCCTAAAGTAGTGAATTTGCTAATCCTTGCAGAATTAAGTATGAGTTATTGATTATATTAGTGAGCCTGACACCAGACTTTAGAAATTGACACTCTATTTTCAGCAATAAGAAATTACTAGTTTAAACAGATTCAACAATGTGTTTAAAACCTCCTTCGATGGAATTTATCATCTCCACTGACCTCTGCCTAATGACCACATCACCAATAGCCTGCCCTGGTCCAATCATGTAGATGCTATGGCCAAGAAAGCTTACCAACACCTCTACTTCCTCAAGAAGCTAAAGAAATTTGTCAGCACACCTTTTAGCCTCATTAATTAGCATCGATCCACCATAGAAAGCATCCTATCAGAATCATAACCAGGTCTAGTATCACTGGCATATGTTGTGAAATTTGTTGCTTTCTGGGTGAAATACATTGTGATACATAGTAACAGATAAAATATAATTTACAATCAGAAATATATATAAAAATAAATTAAATAAGTAGTGTAAAAGAGAGCAAAAATAGTGATAATGTACACGGTTTCGTTCTCCATTCAGAAATCTGATTTCAGAGGGCAGAAGCTGCTCCGGAAACATTGAATGGATGTCTACGTGCTCCTGTACCACCTCCTTGGTGGTAGCAATGAGAAGAAGGCTTATTCTAGGTGATGTGAGTCTCTGATGATGAATTACTCCTTTCTGAGGCATCGTCCTTTGAAGGTGATCTCGATGCTGGGGAAGCTAGTGCCCATGATGGAGCTGGTGGAGACCATACGATCAGAAGACCATGAGACATAGGAGCAGAATTAGGCCATTCAGCTCATTGTGTCAATTCTGCAATTCCATCATGGCTGTTTTATTATCCCTCTCAACTCCATTCTCCTGCCTTCTTTTGTAACCTTTGAAGTACTGACTAAACATGAGCCTATCAAACTCTACCTTAAATATACCCAATGATTTGGCCTCCACAGCTATCCATGGCAATGATTTCCAAAGGTACACAACCCTCTGGCTAAAGATATTCCTCTTTGTCTCTATTCTAAATGGACATCCCTCTGTTCTGAGACTGTGTCCTTTGGTCCTAAACTTCTTGGCTACAGGAAATATCCTGTCCACATCCACTCTATATAGGCCTTTTAATATTCACTGGGTTTCAATGAGATCTCCCCGTCATTCTTCTAAACTTCAGTGAGTACAGGCCTGGAACCATCAAACACTCCTTGAACTTTAACCTTTGCATTCCTGGAATCATTGTCATGAACCTCCTCCGGACCCTCCATAGTGCCAGCATATATTTTCTTAGATAAGGGGCCCAAAGCTGCTAAAAATACTCCAAAATGCCAACTGACCATTGTCTTACAAAGCCTCAACATTACATCCTTGATTTTACTTACTAGTCCTCTCAAAATGAATGCCAACATTGCATTTGCCTTCCTTACCACCAACTCTACCTGCAAGTTAATTTTTAGGGAATCTTGCATAAAGACTCCCAAGTCCATTTGCACCTCTGATTTTTGAATTTTATCCCTGTTGAGAAAAATATGCCTTTATTCCTTCCACCAGAGTGCATGACCATACATTTCCCTACACTATATTGCAACTGCTACTTTTTTTGCCCATTATCTCAGTCCATCTAAGTCCCCTTCAGACTCCTTGCTTCCTCGTCACTACCTGTCCCTCCATCTGTTTTTGTATCATTCTCAAATTTATCACTCGGAGTAGAGAAGGAGTATTCAGGAGGATATTGTGAACATCGATCCATGCATCAAAGACACAGATGGTGAAAATGTCAGACTGTACTTTGCAAACTAGCCATTCATTGTCTCATCCAGTACAACTTGTTCCATTTGTGGGCACCTCATGACTCGCAAAACCCACAGAACATGAGTAGTGTTCACCCTCTATCCCTTAGGACAATATTGGTAGAAGGAGATGCCTGAGTAGTGACTGCAAATATGTCCACTGTTGTGTAAACTAATCGTGTCATGTAGTATGATATCCTCATTGAACCTTTCTTCTGAGATTTCATCGCTTTGATTAAAATCAAATTTCAGAAGAAGAGTACAAACTTCATCTTATTATGCATTAAATGCATACAACCGAGCATACCACAAACAAAAAGCAGGACATAAGAAAATCAAACTTCATATGCCTTATTTGTTGTTGAGCTGGTATGTCAAATGCATACTGCTGCACTTGAAGAGATTTCAAAGGTGATATATTGAAATGGGACCAGGAATAAGAGATACATGGAAAGACTGAAGAAGATTAGTTTGTTTTGCTGGAAGGTTGAGGAAATTTAATGGTGGTACTCAAACCACAGACTCATAGAATGATCTATCACAGGGGAAATGAAGTATATTGAGATATGTGAGACTGCAGATACTGGAATTTACAGCATCCAACAATCAGCTGGAGGCAATCAGCTTGTCAAGCAGCATCTGTGGAGAAAAAATTGTTCAAGTTTCAGGTGAAGACCTGGACCGGCTGGTGGCACAATGACATCGGCGTCAGACCCGGGAGCGGAGGTTCCTGGGTCCGAAACCAGTCAGGTCCACTCCCAAGTATGCTTTCCATCCGTGCTCGGTTGAGTGTCGAGATTGCAAGTCAACCTCATAAAATAAAGGGGAAAAGCTGCAAAAATGTTTGTGTGGGGAGTGGCGCGCCACACAGTCTCTCTCTCTCGTTTCGTGCCTTGTAAAAAGCCATGAAAAAGACATCATCACGGACGCACGCACACAGATGCAGACGCACGCAAGTACACACCAAAAAAAAAGTTTCAGGTGAAGACTTTACATTAAGATAGATGCTCTTTCTCAACCAAAGAACTCTGATCTGTACTGACCTTGGTGATGGTTACCCAATAAAGTCAATTAGACTCTGCCAAGACGTAAACGATGATTCTTCTAAGGTTAGAGTAAAATCCTTCTCTGCTTCATCTGTGGTGGAGACACGTGTGTAGATAGGTGGAATAGTTGGCTTCCCAAAGAAACTGGAGCGTCTTGAGGTAATTATTTATCCCAGAGGAAATGCTGCAGTGATATTTGACTTGCTCATTCTCAAAAATAAAATACACCCATGATCTCAGCAATCCAGCATGGAGAATGCGTATTCATTGGCATGTGCTCCAACCACTTATTGCTACCCATGTGTCATTGCCAACATATCTGTGTTCCTGAGTTATCAAAGAGGAGATTTAAGAAATGTAGTGAGTTGATAGATGAGCTGTTGGCTCAGTTTAGAATGATGATACTTTGGCTGAATAATTTTGCTGTGCTTCTTCTGAGATCATTTCCAGAGGTGGATCTGCTGACCATCTACAGTTTGTTGAAAGTACATGAGTCAACCTCTAAACAATTGAATAGACTTGATCTCAGGCAACTTAGCTTTTAAATATATTTCAATTGTGTTGTACTTTGGCAGAGTCTTTGAACTATGTTGGAGAGAAGAAATAGAAGGTTGATTTCACCAATATTGTAAGCATACTTGGGGGCTCTAATTCAATAATCACCATCTGCCATTTCACTGTATTAAAAAAATAACACATAAGAAAGGTGTCTTATGTAGGCGCGTGATATTTTCATTCTGTTAATTGAGTGGAGCAGCTGTCGCGAACATTTTAAGGGTTGTTATTTTTCTTCTCTTTTCATATTTATGGAACTTATCCAAAGAGAAGAGATTATTGATTCTGTGGAAATGCAAAGCAACCACTCTCTTCCTCCACCTGTTCTTTATAACCACCAATCTATTTCATTAAGTCCTTTTATTTCCTTTCTAACACTCGTAAATTTTATCGGATTGATGTTCTTCTTTAGTTGATATAATGAGATGAACAGTGTTAGTCAGGGATGAATGAATGATAAGGAAAGTCATATTTGTAATATATATAATTATATAATTTTGCACTATGGCAGTGAGGTTACTCAGGAGGGCAGTTACAAAACAATTTTGTTCTCATGGCTCTGAGTGAATCATAGCCTAATGTTAGCATTAGGAAACCCAGTGTTGTGCCATGCACATTCACTACTGAGAAACTGAAACAGTTCACTAAATCACCAACCCCAGATTAGCTGGATGTCAAACTTAATCAAAGTGTTAAATATATAAATATCCTTTCAATTCAAAATCTATTAAAACTCAAACAATATAAAAACACAAAGTTATTAACATTACTAAGAAACATTAAACTCACCAGAATAATTCTGAAACAAAAATAGTACAATAAATATTAATTATCTAATACTTAGCTTTGCCTTTCACAGTTGATTCTCTCCATTCTGGAGAGGTGCAAGAGGGCTGGAAAATTGCTGGTGTGACATCTCCATTCAAAAATACAGAAGGAGGCAAGAAGTGGATAACTATGAGCTGATGAGTCTGACATCTATCGTTAGAGCATAGTTGGAGTCAATTATTATTATTCAACAGATTTGCAAAATCATGATCTAATCACAGTATTAGAAAGGTGAAAGGTTTTACATAGCTGAAAGGTTTACTAAAGTCTCATCATTAATTATTATTATATATTATAATATTATATAGAGGATTATGAAGACTTATATGTTATTATATAATGACCTGAGTTTATGGAGAGGAACCTGTCAATGTATTTGGACTTCAAGACAATATGCCTCAAAAATTGCAAACTCACATGGTGTTGGAGGTAACATATTGGAATGAATGGAAGATTGGTTAAAGGACGAGGTAATTTTCACATAAAAATCAATCTGCTGGAGGAACTCAGCAGTTCAACAGTGACATGCAGAAGAGCATCTCTGAATGCTTAATATGTCAACCGTTGTAAGTAGATGGGCTACAAAAACAGAAGACCATGAACTGCACCATGAAGTTTATTAAGTACAGTAGTCACTGAGCATATGAGTGATGGAGTATCACAAAGATCAGGGATGGGATCATAAACATTTACAGTCTCTTGAAGATGACTTGAAGATAGGAAACAAACGTATGAGAGAGAGTTTTGCAATATAAACAACTGGTACAGCAAGCAGGATGCATACAGAGATATCAGTTGTTTAGGGAGTGCGCAACATTTTGGAGAAAAGGGTATACCATGGGAAAATATGAAGTTGTTCATTTTGTAAGGAAGAACAAGACTATAGAGTATTATTTAAATGGAATAAAATTCAGAAAATTGCAGCACAAAGGTGGAAGGTGCAGAACAGCCCTCCCGACCATCGATGACATCTCCAAGGGGTACTGCTGCTGCAAAATAACAAATAAACCTGATCAAGCAACACACATCAAAGTTGCTGGTGAACGCAGCAGGCCAGGCAGCAACTTTGATGTGTGTTGCTTGAATTTCCAGCATCTGCAGAATTCCTCATGTTTACGTTTTTAAATAAACCTGATTATGATTTTGAAGGATTTGGAGTGTTTTCTATATGAGACAGAGTGCCAGTGCAGAAGTGCAAGCAGTGATTGGGATGAGCAAAAATGGGACATTATGTAAAACAGTGTGAACAATTCTGGCTTCTTTAGTTAGGCGAAGATATTATTGCATTGGGGTCTACTCAGACATGGTTCACTGATATTATACTGGATATTAGTTTTTCCTCTGAAGAAGAGTTACAAGGCTAGCACCTTTAGGAGTTCAGAAGAATGAGGAGTTCTCTTATTGAAATTGTGATACAGTATTATCTAGGACTAGGCAGGGTAAACAGTCTTCAGGCTGGGAGAACAGTTCCTCTTATGTGGGAACGTCCAGAACTGGAGAGGATAGGCTCAGAATAAGGAGTTGCCTGGTTACAACTAAACTGAGATACACTTGATGAAGGATTCCAGCCAGAAATTCCGACTATGTATTCCTCTCCATAGAAGCTACTTTACTTTCTGTGTTCCTCCAGCCTCGTCTGCATGTTGCTCAGAATTTCCAGCCTCTGCAGAATTTCTTGCGTTTTTGAGGAAGAATTTCTTCTATTGGAAAGATGTGAGTCTTTGGAACTGTGTGCTGCAGAAAGTCGAGGGGTCAGGGTAGACGTAGGTGTATGCTAATTGGTAAGAGAACCATGGAGCTTGGGCAGTTAAATGTCCCACTCCTGCTCCAGCCTCTAATGGCCATTCACTATTCTAACTCAGCATAGGCAGAGAGCAAATCATTCAGAGAACTTATCCAGCAAGCCCAGTGCTACCACACAGACGCAGCAGTCCTGGAACCAGAGGCACATACGTAGAGAAAGGCTGACAGTTCTGACACATTATGATATGCAGGTAAATTACACAAGGCGTGAGCCTGTTATAGAACATAGAACAGTACAGCACAGTACAGGACCTTCACCCATGGTGATGTGCTGACCTTTTAACCTACTCCGAGATCAATCTAACCTTTCCCTCCTACATAACTCTCCATGTTCCTTTCATCTTTGTGCCTTTCTAAGAGTCTCTTAGAAGTTCCCAATATACCTTCATCTACCACCACTCCTGGCAGCATGCAGTAGCCCTAGCTCAGTCAATCTGTCCTCATAAGACATGTTCTCTAATCTAAGCAGATTCCTGGTAAATCTCTTCTGCATTGTCTCTAAAAGTTTTGCATCCTTCCTATAACGAAGTGACCAGACCTTAACAAAATACTCAAAGTGTGGTCTAACCAGAGTCTTATTGAGCTGCAACATTACCTTCTGGCTCTTGAACTCAGTCATGTGACTAATGAAGGCAAACACATTATATACCTCCTTAACCACCCTGTCAGCTTTCACGGCAACTTTGAGGGATCTATGGGTGTTTCAAGTTTCCTCTGTTCACCCACAAGGGTAGAATCCTACCCTTAACACTATACTCTGCCTCCAAGTTTAACCTTCCAAACTGATTCACTTCACACCTTCTGGATTGAACTCCATTTGCCATTTCTCATCCCAGCTCTACCTCTTATCAATGCTCCATTGTAACAACCTTCTACAACAACACTAGGGTTCTGTGCATTCATTTTACCATTGGAATAATGCAACTAGGGGTTTTCCTTTTCTGGACCACTCATTTTACACTCCTTGTTGCCTTGGTAAAGTAGACAGCATAATCAAAAACCCCACCCATCACGGACATTCTCACTTCTCACCCCTCCCATCAGGCAGAACATACAAATGCCTACCAGGCTCAAAAAAAGCTTCCATCAGCTCTGACAAGACCATTAAATGGACTCCTAGTACATTAAGGTGGACTCTTGACCTCACAATCTATCTTCTCATGTATTTACACCTTCTGATCTGCCTGTAGTGCACTTTCTCTGTAGCTGTAACACTTTATTTTGCATTCTGTTATTATTTTTCCCTTTGTGTTTCCTCAAAGTACTGCATGGATGGCATGCAAAATAAAGCTTTTCACTCTATCTCAGTACATGTGACAATAAAAAGCAATTTACTAATTTACTCAACTTTCACTCCAACAGAGAAGCAAATGTGATTATCCCTGACAGATCACATGGGCATTTTTGTTGTGTCCCTGGGTTAAGCAAGCAGGCAAATGTATCAGGGAAATGCACAGATCTGTCAGGTCTAACTGATGTTGTTAGGTCTCCCTGATGGAAGTGTAATCATCTTACCCACGAGTGCTATTAGCACCTCACATGTTGGTTCAGAAGGTTCATGTAAATTCACTAAGATGTACTCTTAAACAACCTTAGTTTATGCATTTTGAATTCACAAGCAGTCTATTGCTTAAGACATCAAAGGAATAATGGATCATTTAAAGAGCCCACACAGAAAGTTCTGGAGGAACTCAGCAAGTCAGAGAGCACTTATAGAGCAGAATAAACAGTCTACGTTTCTGGCCAAGACCCTTCATCGGGATTGGAAAAAAAGGGGCAGAAGCCAAAATAAGAAAGTTGGGGGAAGTGGAAAGGGTGGATGATAAGTTAGCAACACACACAAAATGCTGTAGGAGCTCAGCAAGCCAGAAAGCATCTATGGAAAAGAGTAAATAGTCTCCTGATGAAGGGTCTCAGCCCAAAACATCAACTGTTTACTCATTTCCATAGATGCTGCCTGGCCTGCGAGTGCCACCAGCATTTTGTGTGTGTTGCTTTGACTTCCTGCATCTGCAGATATTCTCTTGTGGATGGTAAGTGAGACCAGGTGAAGGGGAAGGTGGGTGGGTGAGTGAGGATGAAGTAAGACACTTCTCTTACAGCCCTTTACATCTTCCACCTATCATGTCCCAGCTTGTACTTCATTCCGCTCCCTCAGCCAATCACCTTCCTCCTCACCTACTTCCAGCAATCACCTGCCAGTTTCTCCTCCCCGCCCATTCTCATTCTGGTTTCTGCCGCCTTCTTTCCAGTCCTGATGAAAGGCCTCAAGCCAAAATGTAGACTGTTTATTCCTCCCCATAGATGCTGCCTGACTTATTGAGTTCCTCCAGCATTTGTGTGTGAGTGTGTTACTGAAGATTTCCAGCATCTGCCAAATCTCTTGAGTTTATGATTTCTGAGCCCACATAGTTCAGCATGATAAAACTAACCATGTCTGTACATTCTATAAAAAAAAAAGAGCATTGGAAGAATTTAGAAGCTGGCCCCATTGTCATTTAAGAGCTTTGACCAGCGACCAATCCGGACATTGGAAGTTTTGAGAGGAGGAAACTTCAATCAGGTCCACTGCCCAAGTACAAAAGGCAGTAGCAGGTTGCTACAATGAAACAGAGGTATGACCAGTGACCAATTTCCATTTGGGATTGATTAGTAACAGCAAATTAAAGGAAGGCAGGAGCAACCACAGCAGCCATCATCACAGTGAATGTCATCTGAGAGGTCAGAGTTAGAGTGGTGATTTTGAGGCTTTAACTCTTTGAGGCTTCAGTCAGAGAACGCACAGGAAAGAAAAGCTCTAGGTTAGGTTTTATTTCCTTCCCTTCCTTATATCGGCTCAGCTAGGACAGTAGAGATATCAGGTAGGATAGTTGAATACTCCTTTTGTGGGACATGGAAAGGCTGGGAGATCTCCGGTGCCTCTGATGTCTACAAATGCAAGGTACATCCAGCTACAGCTTCTAACAATCCACATTAAGGAGCAGGAGGTGGAAGTGGATGAACTCCAGGTCATTCAGGAGGCTGAGGGGCAGATAGACAGTACATTTAGAGAGGTAGTTACACCCAAGGTGCAGGGCGCAGGAAACTGGGTGATAGTCAGAAGGGGAAAGGGGTTAAGGAGCCAGTGCAGAGTATTCCTGTGGGTAACCCCCTCAGCAAAAGGTATACCATTTTGGATACTGTCAGGGGAGGGGGGAGGGACTAATGATCTAACAGAGGAAAGTCACAGTTGTCAGGTCTCTGGCATTGAGTCTGCCTCTGTGACTCAGAAGGGAAGAGGGGGAAGAAGAGGCACATTGTATTGATTTGAAGAATAGGCAAAGAAATGTCAGGTGGAATATATGTCAGGAAGTGTATGGTCATGCACTTTTGTAGAATAAATGAAAGGGTTTACCATTATTTAAGTGGAGTGAAAATACAAAAATCTGAGGTGCAAAGGGACTTGGGAGTCCTTGTGCAGAATTCCCTAAAGGTTAATTTGCAGGTCAAGTCTGTGGTGAGGAAGGCAAATGCAATGTTAGCATTCATTTCAAGAGGACTAGAACGTAAGAACAAGGATGTAATGCTGAGACTTTATAAAGCACTGGCAAGGCCTTACTTGGAGTATTGTGAGCAGTTCTGGGCCCCTTAACTTAGAAAGGATATGCAGAAATGGCAGAGGGTTCAAAGGAGGTTCACAAAAATGAGTTGAGGAATGAATGTCTTGTCATATGAAGACCGTTTGATGGCTCTGGGCCTGTATTCACTGGAATCCAGAAGAATGAGGGGTTGTCTCACTGAAACCTATCGAATGGTGAAGGAGCTTGATAGAGTGGATGCAGAGGGGATGTTTCCTATGGTGGGAGAGTCTAAGACCAGAGGACACAGCTTCGGAATAGAGAGGTGTCCTTTTAGAATGGAGGTGAGGAGGAATTTCTTTAGCCAAAGAGTGGAGAATCCGTGGAATTATTTGCCACAGGCAACTGTGGAGGGCAAGTCTTTATGTATTTTTACCAAAGAGGTTGATAGATCCTTGATTGGTCAGGGCATGAAGTGATACGGGGACATGACAGGAGATTGGGGCTGGGAGGAAAATTGGATCAGCCATGATGAAATGCTGGAGCAGACTGGATGGGCCATGGTCTAACTCTGTTCCTCTATCTTATGGTTTTCTATTCAAAGACATTGGTTAAGGCACTTCACTATCTGGGGCATGCCTTTTTCTCACTACTACCATCAGGTAGGAGGTACAGGAGCCTGAAGACCTACATTCAATGTTTTAGGAACAGCGTATTCCACTCCACCATCAGATTTCTGAACACGACCTTGCTATTCCTTTCTTTGCACAATGTATCTGTTTATTTTTAGTACCTTAGAGTAATTTTATATGTCTTGCACTGTACTGCTGACAAAAAAGCAACAAATTTCACAACATATGCCAGTAATAAAAAAACGTATTCTGAGAGATACAGCATAGAAACAGGCCCTTTGGCCCATCAAATCCGTGCTGACCATCAACTATACATTTACGCTAATCGCATATTATCACATCTCACTCCATGTTCAACCATTCACCTGCACCCCAGCAGAAAGTTACGGTGGCCAACAATCGCAGAGTGTCCCAATGTATTTTCCAGACTTTTTAAGTATTTTCCTCAAGTGCTGCACCATTGCAAAATAGAAACACGACAATCTGCATCTAGTAGGCAGCGAATTTGCAGGATATTTAGGAAAGCAAGGTAAAGTCGAAAGAATCTGAAACTATTTGTTTAGAAATAATTTCCTTAAGGAGGAATTTCCAACTCCCTCTTTTTGAGTCTGTAACCTGTAGCTTTAAGTATTGTTCCAGAGACCTAAGTTTAAAGTCAAGATGAAGTATTAGAAATGGGTGGGCTTTGGAGAGGTAAATTAGAATCAGGGGAAAGGTGGTTGAAAGATATTCAGATTGATTAATAATCAAGAAAACAGCAATAACCACTTAGAAATGTGTTAAGGTAGAGAGGTGACTTTGTTCCCAGCCAATCCCATTGCCCTGAGGACTATTTCCTTTGAGGTCCTTTGAATGCCTTTCTCATCAAATTTTGATTGAGCTTACTTTCTAATTTGGAAAACCTGTTTCTGTTTCTTTCTGTGGCATGTTAATTTAACAGAACGGCTTTGAACAGAGCCCAGTACATTTATTCGATGAAGCAGTCTGGGGATAATAAAAGGATATTGAGAAGGATATGTTTTCTCTAGATAAATAACAGACTTATTCACTTAGAGTACGCATTAGGAATAAATTGATTCTATTTGTCATATTATGGACAAAATTACAATGTATTCCACTTCCCTAAGTGTTAATTGTATAAACATCAAGGAGTAAGATAATAAGACAAAATTTCAAAGATAAAACGTTTAGCCTGAAGGAGCTGGAAACAGAGTTCCTTTGCTTTAATGATCATGCTACACTGTCACATTGTGCTGTCAGCTGCAAGAATTTACTTCCATTGAAAATAGAAGTACAACAAAAATTTTGATTGCCCCATGGACTCCCATCCCACTTCATTTCTGCTCTTGCACAAACCAGCAACATTTCAAGCAACGGTGATGTTTAAGCAGCTTCTATTTGTAAATGCAATCAATGCAGAACAGAAATAATCATGCACACATCCATGGTAAAAAAGGACGGTCGGAGAGCATGGTTGAGAGAGGAGGTTGGAATATATACGGGCCAAGAGGGTGAAGGGGACAGTATGTAAGAAGTACTCAAAAGAGCACTTGAATCACCAAGGGACCGAAGGCTAGAGGCCAATGGCTGGTAATTGGGATTAATACCAAGGAGTACTTAAAGGCCAGCAAGGTACACCAAAGAGCCTGTTTCTATGCAATATAAAGTGCATTCCTCGGCCCTTCATTCACAGGGGAGCAATGCACATTGAAAGTGGGGATACAATGAAAATCTTGCTTTTCTTTGTCATCTAGCCAGATCATTCTATAAATGCATCATGGTAGTAAGAAAGAGAACACGGTTGCAGAGAAAGTGGAAGGGCCATTAAAAGATTGACTGCTCCCTCTGAGCTGCGCAGGTGCACAGCCGTGCAGTAACTGAAATGCTCCCGCGTACGTGGCCTTTGTTGCCCTGCTGCTGGAGTTTTCTTTTATATAATGTTTATGTAAGACATTACCTTATATAAACATTAGTGTTTAAAAAGTGCCACGCAGAGCAACGGCCGGAGCAATTCCGAAGGGACAGGGAGGGAGGCAAAAGAGGTGGAGGTGGGGCACTGTTGATCAGGGATAGTGTCATGGCTGAGGTAAAGGAGGAGGTCATGGAGAGACAACAGACAATAGACAATAGTAGGCCATTCGTCCCTTCGAGCCAGCACCACCATTCACTGTGATCATGGCTGATCATCCACAATCAGTATCCGGTTCCTGCCTTATCCCCATAACCTTTGATTCTGCTATCTTTAAGAGCTTCATCCATCTCTTTCTAGAAAACATCCAGAGACTTGGCCTCCACTGCCTACTGGGGCAGAGCATTCCATACATCCACCACTCTCTGGGTGAAAAAGTTCTTCCTCAACTCCGTTCTAAATGGCCTACCCCTTATTCTTAAACTGTGGCCTCTGGGTCTGGACTCACCCATCTGCGGGAACATGCTTCCTGCCTCCAGCGTGTCCAAGGGAGGTTATCTACGGAGCCTCCGTGGGTGGAAGTTAGGAATAGGAAGGGGTCAATAACTCTATTGGGTGTTTTTTATAGACCACCCAATAATAACAGGGACATTAAGGAGCAGATAGGGAGACAGATTCTGCAACGGTGTAATAATAACAGGATTGCTGTGGTGGGAGATTTTAATTTCCCAAATATTGACTGGTATCTCTCTAGAATGAGGGGTTTAGATGGGGTAGAGTTTGTTAGGTGTGTTCAGGAAGGTTTCTTGACACAATATGTAGATAAGCCTACAAGAGGAGAAGCTGTACTTGATCTGGTATTAGGAAATGAATCTGGTCAGGTGTCAGGACTCTTAGTGGGAGAGCATTTTGGAGATAGTGATCACAATTCTATCTCCTTTACCATAGCATTGGAGAGGAATAGGAACAGACAAGTTAGGAAAATGTTTCATTGGAGTAACAGGAAATATGAGGCTATTAGGCAGGAAATTGGAAACAGATGTTCTCAGGGAAACATAGGGAAGAAATATGGCAAATGTTCAGGGGATATTTTCATGGGGTTCTGCATAGGTACGTTACAATGAGACAGGGAAAGGATGGTAGGGTACAGGAACCGTGGTGTACAAAGGCTGTTGAAAATCTCGTCAAGAAGAAAAGAAGAGCTTACGAAAGATTCAAGAAACTAGGTAATGATAGAGATCTAGAAGATTATAAGGCTAGCAGGAAGGAGCTTAAAAATGAAATTAGGAGAGCCAGAAGGGGCCATGAGAAGGCCTTGGTCTACAGGATTAAGGAAAACCCCGAGGCATTATCCAAGTATGTGAAGAGCAAGAGGATAAGACGTGAGAGAATAGGACCAATCAAGTGTGACAGTGGTAAAGTGTGTGTGGAACCAGAGGAAATAACGCAGGTACATAATGAATACTTTGCATCAGTATTCATTATGGAAAAGGAACTTGGTGATTGTTGGGATAACTTACAATGGACTGAAAAGCTTGAGCATGTAGGTATTAAGGTAGAGGATGTGCTGGAGCTTTTGGAAAGCATCACTACAGGAGCACATAGAAACCATAGAAAGGGTGCAGAGGAGATTTACAAAGATGTTGCCCAAATTGGGAAGCATGCCTTATGAGACTAGTTTGAGTGAACTTGACCTTTTCTCCTTGGAGTGACAGAGGATGAGAAGTGACCCGATAGAGGTGTACAAGATAATGAGAGGCATTGATCATGTGGATAGTCAGAGTCTTTTTCCCAGGGCTAAAGTGGCTAGCACAAGAAGGCATAGTTTTAAGGTGCTTGGAAGTAGGTACAAAGGAGATATCAGGGGTAAGTTTTTTATGCAGAGAGTGGTGAGTACGTGTGACCATTAGACACTGCACTGTGCTTAGAGTGGTCAGTTGTTAAACAGCATTAGGTGTTTGTGTTTGTGTTCAAAAAGCAGTGATTGTTGTCACTGATAGTTGGTTAGAAATAAGTAGTAAGACAGTTCAGAACTATTTTTCTCACTGCAGTTTCATGCATCCTGGCTTGGAGAAGCAAGAAAAGACCAGGAGTGAAAGTGAAACAATTTCACTACTTCAACAACTTAGAAACTACAGAGCATTTGAAGGTATGAACAATCATTTTTGACGTTACAGTGAAAATGAAGATTTGGGGATGCAATTGTGGAAAGGATTGTATGGAGGCAGTCCATTAGCTACTATAGGTGACAGTGCTGATTTTGTTCATTTACAGTCCGTTGTGTAGTTAATATTTCTACAATATTTGAGCAATATAGAAAATATATTGTTTGATTAAGCATTTTTTGTTTATGCAATTCATTATGTTTTATGTATAAACTAAAAATACGTGAAATGGATATATCATGACGCTCTCATGTAATACATGAGCGCCTCTTTTAAAGTAGAATAGGAAGGTAGACCAGCTCTTTTGTTTTTATCATAATTAGTTTGTATGTTTGAGAGTTACAAAGCATGACATTGGTGATGGGATACTTTTAAAACAAACCTGAGACCTGTTGAAGCGCAGCAAAGAACAGTGAGTTAAAAAAAAAGCCTGCAGATATCGAGATGATCGAGTTAAAAAAAAGATAGCAAATGGAAGAACTTTTGAGCTCGTAAGCAACGAGTACCAGGTGATAATAATGATTAAAACAAAGAGCAGAAATGGTTGTTTTCATTGGAAAGATAGATGCATTTAATTGCACAGCAGGTAAATGTTCATGTTTACTGGAGAGAAGATCATTCCTGCGAGAATAACACTTGCAACAATGAAATATAACAACCAATGAGCCGCATTGAATGTGCATGTGGTAAAAACAGGAGAGGCAGCATCATGGGATTGTGTGTGACTGAGACAACTGCAACTTGATTGGAGATCCAGCCACAATTTTATGCCACATCCCCTACAATAAAGTCAATTGAAAGCAAATTCAGAAAGATACTAGATGATACCACAACTGTCTCTATGCTACTCACCATGAACCATTGGCCAACAGAGGGCAAACAGATGCTGGTTGCAATCTCTGAGCCTCTGGTTGGAAAGCAAATTGGACTAAGGAAAGACCATTTTGCTCAGAGGAATCATGAGTGTGATGGAAGCAATAGTCTGCCTACAGCAGTTTTTATTGGCAACATACCTAAAAAGCTCTGTTTTATAAATTATTTATTTATTGGGGTACAGTGTGGAATAGGCCATTCCAACCCTTTGATATGTTAATCAGGCAATTATTTAAGAAATGTAGCTTTGTTTTACGCTGATAGTTCAAGAAGCTTCAGGAAAGTTGCAAGCATTTGGCTTTTGTGACTATAAAGAACCAGAATTTACTATGCATGCATTAAGGTTATTGCATGAACTTAAAGTAAGGGATTAAAAGCTGTTTGCAAAGATCAAGGCCCAGCTGGATACATGGAAACCAAAAAGAAAGGAGTCACTAGAGATACAAAAATGGAGGATTCGTCAAATGATGCTAGGGATAAGGAAAACAAGAGGAGAGATCAGATCGTAAAGAGAACAAAAGAAGGATTAATAAGAGACTACTCCAGTGAACTGAATGCATCTTCACAAGATCAAGGTGGACATCCTAGAGAGTGAAAAAGCAAAAGAAAGAAGAGGGTGTCATCAGTGCCAAGAAAAAGGAAGAGGATAAACTAGTCCTAATTTCTCAAGAAGTTAGCAAGTTCAGAGATATTCACAAAAGCAGGAAGAGAAAAGAAGGCAATAAAAATAAAGACAGGAAATTGAAAAGGAGAAAAGCAAGGAACAAAGCAGATCCAGAGAGAAAAGCCAATAAAAGGAGAAGAAAGGTGTGCAGATCTGTCAGAACCACTTCCTGTTGTCCCTGACTCAAATCCTACAACCTCCATGAAGGAGACCCCAGAACCTGAGATTGTTTTACAGCAGAGCGACCACTCTTGTCAGGAAAAATGTTATCCGACGAGAGCAAGAAATCCTCCACAGAGATTAAACCTTTAGGCCTGATTGGGACAATTAAAAATTTACTATGCTTATTGAGTTGGATTTTATGGCTAAATAGGGAGTGTGGTGTATTTTATATTTCAGTAATATTTGAGTAATATTGTAAATATATTGTTTGATTATCATTTATTTTGTTTATATAATTTATTATGGGTATTTGTAAATATACTTCAATTGTAGACGTCATGATGTTATCATGTGACACATTTGTGCCTCACTTAAAGTGGAAAACAAAGTTAGACTTGCATTCCAAGCTCCCTTGTTTTTCTTCAGTAATACCCTGGTTAATATTTCTACTGCTATGCTGTAGGTATTTAATTTCAGCAGATTTATGCAAAACAACAGTGTATCCTGCTGGTAGGATGTTTTGGTTTCGACTAGAGATAAGAGCCCAGCTATTCTACTTTGGAATGTTGTGACAGCCAATCAGGACGGAAAAAGTGGGAGAAGTTCTAGAGAACATAGAATAGGACAGCACAGTACAGGCCCTTCAGCCCACAATGTTGTGCCGACCCTTAAACCCTGCCTCCCATATAACACCCCGCCTTAACTTCCTCCATATACCTGTCTAGTAGTCTCTTAAATTTCACTAGTGTATCTGCCTCCACCACTGACTCAGGCAGTGCATTCCACGCAACAACTGCTCTCTGACAAAAAAAAACTTCCTCTAATATCCCCCTTCAACTTTCCACCCCTTACCTTAAAGCCATGTCCTCTTGTATTGAGCAGTGGTGCCCTGGGGAAGAGGCGCTGGCTATCCACTCTATCTATTCCTCTTATTATCTTGTACTCCTCTATCATGTCTCCTCTCATCCTCCTTCTCTCCAAAGAGAAAAGCCCTAGCTCTCTTAATCTCTGATCAAAATGCATACTCTCTAAACCAGGCAGCATCCTGGTAAATCTCCACTGTACCTTTTCCAATGCTTCCACATCCTTCCTATAGTGAGGTGAACAGAATTGAGCACACTACTCCAAGTGTGGCCTAACCAGAGTTTTATAGAGCTGTATCATTATCTTGCGACACTTAAACTCTATCACTCGACTTATGAAAGCTAATACCCCATAAGCTTTCTTAACCACCCTATCTACCTGTGAGGCAAATTTCAGGGATCTGTGGACATGTACCCCCAAATCCCTCTGCTCCTCCACACTACCAAGTATCTTACCACTTACTTTGTACTCTGTCTTGGAGTTTGTCCTTCCAAAGTGCACAAACTCACACTTCTCTGGGTTAACTCCATCTGCCACTTCTCAGCCCACTTCGGCATCCTATCAATGTCTCTCTACAATCTTCAACAACTCTCTACACTATCCACAACAGCAACCTTTGTGTCATCTGCAAAGTTGCCAACCCACCCGTCAACTCCCACATCCAGGTCGTTAATAAAAATCACGAAAAGTAGAGGTCCCAGAGACGATCCTTGTGGGACATCACTAGTCACAATCCTCCAATCCAAATGTACTCTCTCCACCACTACCCTCTGCAGGCAAGCCAATTCTGAACGCACCTGGCCAAACTTCCCTGGATCCCATGCCTTCTGACTTTCTGAATAAGCCTACCGTGTGGAACCATGACAAATGTCTTACTAAAATCCATATAGATCACATTCACTACATTACCCTCATCTATATGCCTGGTCACCTCCTCAAAGAACTCCATCAGGCTTGTTAGACACGATCTGCCCTTCACAAAGCCATGCTGACTGTCCCTGATCAGACCATGATTCTCTAAATGCCCATAGATTCTACCTCTAAGAATCTTTTCCAACAGCTTTCCCACCTCAGACATAAGGCTCACTGGTCTATAATTACCCAGACTATCCCTACAACCTTTTTTGAACAAGGGGACAATATTCGCCTCCCTCCAATCCTCCGGTACCATTCCCGTGGACAATGAGGACATAAAGATCCTAACCAGAGGCTCTGCAATCTCTTCCCTCGCCTTGTGGAGCAGCCTGGGGAACATTCCATCAGGCCCCGGGGACTTATACGTCCTAATGTATTTTAACAACTCCAACACCTCCTCTCCCTTAATATCAACATGCTGCAGAACATGAACCTCACTCATATTGTCCTCACCATCATCAAATTCCCTCTCATTGGTGAATACTGAAGAGAAGTATTCACTGAGGGCCTCTCTCACTTCCACAGCCTTCAGGCACATCTTCCCACCTTTATCTCTAATCGGTCCTACCTTTACTCTTGTCATCCTTTTGTTCTTCACAGAATTGAAGAATGCCTTGGAGTTTTCCTTTACCCTACTCGCCAATGTATGTGACCAAGTGGTTAACCATTCGACTAGTGACCTGAAGGTCGTGAATTCGTGCCCCAGCCAAGGCAGTGTGTTGTGTCCTTGAGCAAGGCACTTAACCACACATTGCTCTGCAACGACACTGGTTCCAAGCTGTATTGGCCCCTTGCCCTTCCCTTGGACAACATCGGTGTCGTGGAGAGGGGAGACTTGCAGCATGGGCAACTGCCGTTCTTCCATACAACCTTGCCCAGTCCTGCGCCCTGAAGAGTGAAGACTTTCCAGGCGCAGATCCATGGTCTCGCAAGACTAACGGATGCCTTTAATTTAAACTCGCCAATTTCTTGCTCTCCTCAGCCCCTTCTTAAGCTCCTTTATTGCTACCTTATATTCCTCAATAGACCCATCTGATCCTGGCTTCCTAAACCTCATGTATGCTGGCTTCTTCCACCTGACTAGTTTTTCCACCTCACTGGTCACCCATCTTCCTCATCGGGACAAATTTATCCCTAACATCCCGCAAGAGATCTCTAAACATTGACCACATGTCCATAGTACATTTCCCTGCAAATACATCATCCCAATTCACACCCGCAAGTTCTAGCCTTAAAGCCTCATAATATGCCTTTCCCCAATTAAAAATTTTCCTGTCCTCTCTGATTCTATCCTTTTCCATGATAATACTAAAGGCCAGGGAATGGTGGCCACTGTCCCCCAGATGCTCACCCACGGAGAGATCTGTGACCTGACCCGGTTCATTACCTAGTACTAGATCTAGTATGGCATTCCCCCTGGTTGGCCTGTCCACATACTGTGACAGGAATCCATCCTGGACACACTTAACAAACTCTGCTCCATCTAAACCCTTGGAACTAATCAGGTGCCAAACAATACTAGGGAAGTCAAAGTCACCCATGATAACAACAATGTTATTTTTGCACCTTTCCAAAATCTGCCTCCCAATCTGCTCCTCTGTATCTCTGCTGCTACCAGGGGGCCTATAGAATACCCCCAGTAGAGTAACTGCTCCCTTCCTGTTCCTGACTTCCACCCATATAGACTCAAAGGAGGATCCTGCCATATTACCCACCCTTTCTGTAGCTGTAATAGTATCCCTGACCAGTAATGCCACCCCTCCTCCCCTTTTCCCGCCCTCTCTATCCCTTTTAAAGCACTGAAATCCAGGAATATTGAGGATCTATTCCTGCCCTGGTGCCAGCCAAGTCTCTGTAATGGCCACTACATCATAATTCCATGTATGTAACCAAGCTCTCAGTTCGTCACCTTTGTTCCTGATGCTTCTTGCATTGAGGTGCACACATTTCAGCCCTTCTACCTTACTGCCTATACACTGTTTATTCTGCTTCTCTTTCCTCAAAGCCTCTCTGTATGTTAGATCTGGCTTTACTCCATGCACTTCTTTCACTGCTCTATCGCTCTGTGTCCCATCCCCCTTGCAAATTAATTTAAACCCTCCCAAACCATGCTAGCAAACCTACCTGCAAGAATATTGCTCCCCCTCGAGTTTCTATGTTATATTTCTATGTTAAAAACCCTGTAGCTTCATCTCACATCTCATAGGTGTGCTGGTCAGTATTTTAACAGGCTACTGTAAAATTCCACTGAAGTATAGGTGAATGACAGAAGTTGAGGTAAATTTGTGGAGAATAAAGAGGGATTAGTGTGTGACTATGGTAAATGGGTGGTTTCTGGTCAGCGTGATTATAATGGGCTGAAGGGCCCTTTGCCTTTCTGTTAAAGTTCTATGATATATGCAGGAAATTGGTGCTTGAGGGCAAAGATCAGCCTTAGTTTGGTTGCAGAGAAACATGTGAAGTCAGAATGAGTACAGGCCACTTGGCTCCACCATTCCATGAAATCATGGTCGACCTCAGCTCCTGCCTAGTCCCGCAACCTCTCCCAGCCTGGAACCTCCACCTTAGTAATACATTCGAAGACTGCTTCCACCACCTTTTGAGGAAGAAAATTCCAAAGACCCACTGTATTCAGAGTGAGAAAACATCCATCTCCTCTGTCTTATTGGGCAAAGACTTCCTTTTAAATAGTGTATGTTAGACCAAGCCTGAGGGCTGAATGATCACCCTCAATCCCTAAGCCTTATGTCCTTATGTCGCGAATGAGAGGAAAGTTGACGAGGTACAGTATTTTCCATGATATGGAATATCAAAGAAGGTCTAAGAATTGTCAAGTCTGGTTCTGTTTCTATTTATTTTTCTAATCATTTTATTCAGTAAACTGTGAACACTTATTTATTGTAAATTGATGCAACTTTAATAAATGAGAGACTTTGAAGGGGTTTATAATTTAATCTCTCTCACACCAGTGTTATAGCAAAGTGTCAGTGTGGATAAAGCTGTGCCTTTCTGTTCCTTAATTACCGAGAGCAACAACACATGATACCAAGACGGCTTAGTCACAGTGCACTGGATATGTTGCGGTGTAAATATTCTTTAATTATAGCAATGCATAAAAAAAGCAGCAATGTGACATCATTAGCAAAGTTGTTCCCATGCAACTGCCATTTGTGGCTGCCAAAAAATTCCCAGAGGATAGCTTGGAAAAGAGGAAAATATAATGAAAGATTCAGAATAATCAAGGGGATCTTCCATGTGGATAGATTATGTGAATTTTCATCAGGGATCTGAGGAAATGAATATTGTCTTTGTCAATTAAAATTAGCATCTAGAGCACCAGAATAATACATTTCTTTCTCATGTTTTAGAAAAAATTATTCAGATCATTTCTGCATTTAAGCCCTCAGAATTGTTTAACCAGTATTAAGTCATTCCATCAATTACCTATAGATTTTAGACCACATTTCAGAATGGCCCCACTCTAACCTAGGCTCCATGCTCCATCATCTCAATTGTATAATTAATCAGAGGCACATATAGAAACACTGCACTCTCAGTGAAACCTCCATCAGAATGAGATGTTGAATCACTGTTGCATCTACTTCCTCAGGAACAGATCACCAATCAGTACAGCACAGGAACAGGTCCATCAGTTCTCCATGTCTGCGCCAAACTAATCTCTCCTGCCTGCACAACACCCATATCTCACCATTCCCTGCATGTTCATCTGCCGATTAAAATACCTGTTTAACACAACTATTGTATCTGTTTCCACCAACCCTCCTGAAAGCACATTCCAAGCACCCAAAACTCTCAGTGTAAAAAATCTTGCCCTGTACACCTTCTTTACATTTTCTTCCTCTCACCTGAAACTATGTCCTCTTGTATTCAACATTTCTAACCTGGGGAAATGATTGTGGCTGTCTACTCTATCTACACCTTATCAACTTCTATCAGGTCTCTTTAACATGTGATGTTCTAGAGACAACAACCCTAGTTTGTCCAACTTCTCCTTATAGCATATATACTCTAATTCTCTGGTTAATTTCTTCTATACCCTCTCCATAACCTCTGCATCCTTCCTGTAATGGAACAACCAGAACTGCATACATTGCTCCAAGAGGAAAATCACTAGTGTTTTATATAATCGCATTAGAGTAGGTTACATGGTCGGCACAACATTGAGGGCCAAAGGGCCTGTAATGTGCTGTAAATTACTATGTTCTGTGTTCATTTTGACATACAGAGGATTGTTTATTATTTGCAAATTTCTTTCGAGCTAACTTCTGATTTCTGAAATCCAACAAGCACTCTTGCAATTCACAGTATTTGAATGAAATCCGAAATTTAAATCCTTTATGATAACTTCAGTAAAGTCAAAGCCTGCAGTGGAAAATGAAAGCTGGCAGTAAATTTCCCTTAAAGGGACTGTCATTTCTGAGCTTCCCATTCAACGATTCCAAGAATCCTGGTGTTTACTACCCCTCTGCTGTGATAAGTATCATTGAGTGGCCCAGCTCTGCATTTAATAGACATTAGGCACAGTATGTTCTCCACAATATTGAGCCTGCATTGCTCAATCATTCATGCATGGGGATAGCTTCATTTTGATTGCTAGCGAGTCGACTATCCACACATCCCTTCTGTGGACACCAGTGCACACAATGCATTGCCCCCAAGTCATAAGATTGTTCACACAGTTTGCCTGTTGTTGTTATCTGAATTTACTTCAATGTGACTAACCAGTAATTCAAAAGCAATATAACCAGTACTCTGTAATAGTAAAATACAAAGAATATTCCACTCCTGTCACGTAAAACATGAAGAACAGGTCTCATAGCACCTTGAGCCTTGTCATCTATTCAATGAGATTATGATTGCTCATTTGGTCCAAGCCTTCAAACGAGTAGCTATGTGCATTTTTCTTGAAGCTTTCTCCTTCCTCTGGCACACTGTATGGGAAAAGAGGTATAAAGCACTGTCTGTTAATTCAGGGTGGCCAGAACAATGTATCTGTGCAGAATTAAGCAGCCCATTGACGCCACTGGTGTAGCAGAACCAAAGAAGAGCAGTGTGCTGTCACTGCAAGGCACAGGACTCAAACAATAGAAGTGATAACAATCCCATGTCATCCAACCTGTAAAATTGTGGATTATGCTCAAGCAATGCTGAACATCAAAAAAAAAAGCCGTACCCGTCAGAAAAAGCAGTAATTGTGGATCATGAATAAGCAGAGGGTTGTGCGCATAAAGGTTTTGCAGAAAAACAGGATCCAACCAGCCCATATCATAATTAATTCTCTACTTAAAATCCATTTCCCCACAGGTTCCTATCTCCATCATTTTTTTGCTTCTCTCTCCTTCCATCAGACAGAGGTTACAAAAGCTTAAGAACACGTGCTAAGGATGTTCAAGGGCTGCTATATCATTGTTAAGCCACTTGTGTGGACCTCTTATATGATATGTTAAAGATAAACTCTTGATCTCACGTATGCCCCTGCACCTTATCGTCTACCCATACTGCACTTTCTCTGTAACTGTAACACTATAATCTGTATGTTGTGTCCTTGTTGTACTATCTTGATGTGTTTGGAATGATCAGTCTGGATGGCACAAAAACGATAGCAGTTCATTGTATTTGGTTACCATGGCATTAATAAATCAATTACATATTATCTCTGTGATCCAAATATTTAAATATTACACTCTTGAATATATTCCACAACCGAACGTCACAGGGAAGTGTGGGACCATGTTTTACTAGATCAGAGGAAGGAATTTCTTCCTCTTTCAGTCACAAATGGCCAATTCTCCATCCTGGAACCAAGAGCCAAGCCAACAGCAAACAGAGAAAAAAAATCTATTTCTAAGCCAGCAACCTTTGCAAGATGTTTTATGACTGTGGGGCACTCAGAAGCATTTTACAGCTGGCCAACAACATATAAAGGATGTATCATGTTTGCAACACGTATACTGCAAGATCCCATAAAACTACAGCACCCTCATGGCCAGATAATTGTTTTAATCTTGGTGAAGTCGATCAAAACAGAGAGACTTCTATCTCACTTTGAATTATTGCCACGTTGTCCTGTACAGCCTTTCGGGGTGTGGGGGGTGGGTGTCAGACAGCACCATTAACATCTCAGCCAATTGTTGGTATCAGATCCACATATGGTATACTGGGCTCACTTACCACAGCAATGATGATGTGCAGCAGGTTTCCAAAGAAACCCAGTTGTTTCCAAATATGCATCATTAGATATTTCCCCCTCTCCTGAACAATCATTTCAAATATAATTAAGAAGGGGAACAAGAGATTGCATCAAATAAGCAGCTGGAGGAACTCAATGGATCAATCAGCATCTAAAGTGGAAAGAAAGTTTTCAAGTTTTATGGTGAAACCATGCATTAGGACTTGACTAGACCTCTGACAAAGACCATTGCCTTTGTCAGAGCTGGGGAGCAGCCAATACCTGCCAAAAGAACATCTGCAGGCATCCTGACCTCTACAAGGGACTGGCAGCTGTTGGTGGACCTCGAACGGCGGCTGAAGTTCACCAACAATATCGCAGCCACCACCCTGCGACCAGACATTGTCCTAGTGTCTGAGTCGACTAAGCAAGTGGTGCTGCTGGAGCTGACAGTCCCATGGGAAGATCGCTTAGAAAAGGCCTTTGAAAGGAAGCTCTCCAAGTATGCAGGGCTGGTCAGCAACTGTCAGCAGGCTGGATGGAGAGAATTCTGATCTTTCAATCTGCCTCATCGTGTTCTTTCCATTTTATTTGTGTCCCTGCATTGCACTTTCTTTAACTGTAACACTATACGCTTCACCCTGTTTGCTCTTTACTACCCATACCCCAATGGCATGATTTATGTGGATGGCACATAGACAAGTACTTTTCACTGTATCTCAGAACGTAACAATAATTAACCAATTAAAATTGGAATTGTACTTTTCTTGCATACTGTTCATACAGATCTAATTATTACACCGTGCATTGAGATAGTACAAGGTAAAAATAGCAATGCAGAATAAAATGTAAAAGAGTTACAGGGCAAATAACATACAGATAGACAATAAGATGCAAGATCATAATAAAGTAGAATGTAAGATCAAGAGATAAATTTAATAGATGGTCTATTAACAGAGGTGTAGTTGTCCATAAGCATGGCGGTACGTTTTCAAGCTTTGTACCTTCTGCCCATTGGAAGTGGGGAGGAGAGAGAACGTCTGGAGATCATTGGAGTCTAGAGATTAACAGAAGCCTGGATGAGGGTTTTAGCAGTGTCCATGATATCATGCCTTAGAATTGTAATTGGTTTATTATTGTCACATGTACTGAGATGCAGTGAAGAACTTGCCTTTCATAATGTTCATGCAGATCAATTTATTACCAGTGCACTGAGGTAGTAAAAGGTGAAACAAGAACAGGATGCAGAATAATGTGTAAAGGTTACATAGCATAATCTTTAATCAAAATTCAAGTTCAAGTTTATTGTCATCTGACTGTACATATATACAACCAAACAAAACAATGTTCTTCCCGACCACAGGGCACACACAGCACCTGAAACAAAATATTACCGCAAATAAGTTAATAAAATATAATTTGAAGTATATGTAGTGCATAGCACAGGTAAACAGTAAACAGTACAGTAAACAGCTCATTTGCCTAGTGATGAAACCTCAGTGATGTTTGGATATTCATTGGTCACACAGTCTGAGGGAAGAAACTGTTACCTTGTCTGGCAGTAGTAGCCCTGATGCTCTTGAACATCTTTCCTAATGGTAGTGTTTCAACGAGATTGTGGGATGGGTGGTTGGGATCCTCAGATATTTTTCTGGCCCTTCATATATGACACTCACAGTAAATATCACAAATAGGGGGAGAGAGGCCCCAATGATCCTCGCGGTGGTTTTTACTGTCCTCTGTAGGGTCTTGCGGTCTGATACCTTGCAGCTTCTGTACCACACAGTGATGCAGCCAGACAGGAGACTCTCAATGCTGCTCCTCCAGAGCCACACTGAAGATATTTATTGTGAGTAACACTGTGGACAATAGAGACACTGCTGATCTTAATATAGTATCTTCAAGTATATTATATCTGTCAGTGACATACAATGCTTTTAAGTATAATATATACGATTGATGGAATTTATTGATTCCTCAAGGAATTTCTTTAACTCATATTTTCAAACCTCAGTAATAAAGTTAATGTCTGATAATGAAACAGAAAGACAGGGATTTTAAAGCAAGGAAATGAAGCAGGGGATACTCACCACTCTGTTTAGGTGCTCATTCCAACACCATTAACTGTTTGTCCTAATCAACGAGTTGCATCCCTACTGATAGTTGTTCGTATCACAAACCTCCAACTTCATCATATCCGTTAAATGAGCATAATCACTTGCACGTCTTTCCTGAGATTGACTTCAGGACTTCCTCACCCATCACTTCAATCTTCTGACTTGATTCCACTTGTTTGTGACAAACATCCACCACAATTTTGATGATACCTTCTTGCATCCTACGCCCTGGAATGATGCCATTCCTTCCTATCTCCCAGTGTAACTAGCTCTACCATATCTGCTCCGATCAGGACAACTTTCACAACAGAGCCTTTAAGATGTCTTCCATTTTCCCAGTGGTTTCCACAGTTTACAAGACTTGTTTCATTTCCTGCACTTCTCATCCAGTCTTTTTCCAAGGGAATGGGGGTCTAAAATAATAATTTATGTTTAAGTTAAGAGCAGAAGATCTAAAATGAAACGGAGGGACAATTTCTTCACACAGAGGGTGGAAGGTATGGGGAATGAGCTGCCTGAGCGAGTGATTGTGGAGGGTACAGTTGCAAGGTTTAAAAGATATTTGGACAGAAGTGACAATAATAAATCCATTTGCCAACTTATCCATATTAGGGGGACAAACATATGTTTCAAACTGATAGGGTGGTTAAGACTGCATATAGAATGCATATACCTTTGTTAGTCAGGGGATTGAGTTCAAGAGCCATGACGTTATGTTACAGCTCTGTGAGCCTCTGGTTAGACCACACCTGGAGTACTGTGTTCATTTCTGGTTGCCTTACTATAGAAATAATGTGGAAGCTTTAGAGGAGTGCAAAGGAGACTTACCTGGATGTTGTCTGGATTAAAGAGCATGTCTTATGAGGAAGAGTTTGAGTGAGCTAGGGCTTTTCTCTTCGGAGAAAAGGAGGATAAGAGGTGACTTGATAGGGGTATATATGATGATAAAGGATGTAGATCGAATGGACATCGAGCATCTTTTTTCCCAGGGCAACATTCTATGTTCTATAATGTGAAACAATGATTTACTTGCACATCTTCCAGTCTACAGTACTGCACTTATTGCTCACAATATGGACTCTTCTACATTGGAAAAAGTGTATGAACACTGCTGATCAGTCAGGAACAGCTCAAGTCTTCAGTTGTTTTTACGTTAATTTTGGAACCCCACTTCTACTTTGTCCTTGGCCTCTAACTCTGTTGCAATGAAACCCAGTGAGAGGGTACTTAGTTTAATTATCTGTGTATGTGGAATGTAGGGTGGGTGGGAAAATTGTGGAGAGAATAAGCAGTAAAGAAAATTAGTCTGGTCAAAGGATTATACTGTGAGTGGATGTAAAAATATTGGGTCAAATACCTTTCTTCCATGTTGCAGGAGAAGACAGAAAGTGTGACCCATATCTCATCTTCTAATTGGGTGGGTCACAGCACTCAGGATTTATCAGTGAATTCAACTACTTTACATAACCTGTCTTTACACTTTGTGCCTGAAATGGCTTGCGCTATTGAATGTAACAATTAAGATGGTGTTGAGATGTGACCTCCATTGAAGTCACGGTTCAGTTTTTGTTGCTTGTTTTTAAGTGTTTGTTTGGATTGGAGGGGTCGTTTTGGGACAGAGTCAGGACATAATGGCCAAGTTAGGGATTTATGGCTGGAGTAACAACCTGGGGGAATTAGAGGCTTAAGTCTCTACCCTGTATTCAAAGAGCAGCAATGTGGACATGGGAGAACTGCAGAACTGGCCGGGATGCAGCGCTGACAGACCGGCGTAGACACATGCTGGTGGCCTCCCCACCTCCCACCCTGGGTCAGAAAGTTGTCAGCGGGTTCCGGAGTCTGAGTTCTGTGCAGACAGGAGGACCGAGTTCAAATGATCTTTGGATTCACGATTGGTGAGACTGGAGTTTCAGGCCTAGTATTCAAGGTCCATCATTGACGATTCCAACACTGGACACATTATTAAATCCAGGGGCAGACTATATTTGGCTGAGTCAATAAAATGGATAGAGTTTGCATCTGTCCCCACAGCTTTATGACTCTCATCCTTCATTGAAAAGAGACCTTGAAGGAAGATTTAGTTTTTTATTAATTTCACTGTGTATTTGTTTTTTATTAGCAGCTTAGTATGCTTTAAATACAAGCAACACACATCAAAGTTGCTGGTGAACGCAGCAGGTCAGGCAGCATCTATAGGAAGAGGTACAGTCGACATTTTGGGCCGAGACCCTTCGTCAGGACTAACTGAAAGAAGAATTAGTAAGAGATTTGAAAGTGAGAGGGGGAGGGGGAGATCCAAAATAATAGGAGAATACAGGAGGGGGAGGGATGGAGCCAAGAGCTGGACAGTTGATTGGCAAAGGGGATATGAGAGGATCATGGACAGGAGGTCCGGGGAGAAAGACGAGGGGTATAGTCAGAGGGACAGAGGGAGAAAAAGGAGAGTGCGAGAAAGAATGTGTGTATAAAAATAAATAACGGTTGGGGTACGAGGGGGAGTGGGGCATTAGCGGAAGGTAGAGAAGTCAATGTTCATGCCATCAGGTTGGAGGCTACCCAGACGGAATATAAGGTGTTGTTCCTCCAACCTGAGTGTAGCTTCATCTTTATAGTAGAGAAGGCCGTGGATAGACATGTCAGAATGGGAATGGGATGTGGAATTAAAATGTGTGGCCACTGGGAGATCCTGCTTTCTCTGGCGGACAGAGTGTAGGCGTTCAGCAAAGCAATCTTCCTTGTCCATTCGTCCCCCACCATCCCTCCCCACTGATCTCCCTCCTGACACTTATCCTTGTAAGCGGAACAAGTGCTACACATGCCCTTACACTTCCTCCCTTACCACCATTCAGGGCCCCAGACAGTCCTTCCAGGTGAGGCGACACTTCACCTGTGAGTCGGCTGGGGTGATATACTGCGTCCGGTGCTCCCGCTGTGGCCTTCTATATATTGGCGAGACCCGGCGCAGACTGGGAGACCGCTTTGCTGAACACCTACCCTCTGTCCGCCAGAGAAAGCAGGATCTCCCAGTGGCCACACATTTTAATTCCACATCCCATTTCCATTCTGATATGTCTATCCACAGCCTCCTCTACTGTAAAGATGAAGCCACACTCAGGTTGGAGGAACAACACCCTATATTCCGTCTGGGTAGCCTCCAACCTGATGGCATGAACATTGACTTCTTTAACTTCCGCTAATGCCCCACCTCCCCCTCGTACCCCATCTGTTATTTATTTTTATACACACATTCTTTCTTGCACTCTCCTTTTTCTCCCTCTGTCCCTCTGACTATACCCCTCGTCTTTCTCCCCGGACCTCCTGTCCCATGATCCTCTCATATCCCCTTTGCCAATCAACTGTCCAGCTCTTGGCTCCATCCCTCCCCCTCCTGTATTCTCCTATCATTTTGGATCTCCCCCTCCCCCTCCCACTTTCAAATCTCTTACTAGCTCTTCCTTCAGTTAGTTCTGACGAAGGGTCTCGGCCTGAAACGTCGACTGTACCTCTTCCTAGAGATGCTGCCTGGCCTGCTGCGTTCACCAGCAACTTTGATGTGTGTTGCTTGAATTTCCAGCATCTGCAGTATTCCTGTTGTTTATGCTTTAAATACATTTATTTTGTTGTTTTATTATTTAATGTGTTAAATAATTTATTATTTTTCTAACTACTTTCAATTGTCCCTGACCAATGAGGTTACAAAAAGCAGGTTGGCAACCCCAGCTGTCAGGAGGACAGCAGACCCATCCACTGGCAGGGCTATCAGGTTAAGCCACTTGAGTCCCAATTGGCACCCATGAAATCTCTGCAATAGCAAAACTTTGAGCTTGTTGGGAGCTGCAGAGCTGACGATGGTGAGTGCGATCTCACAGTTAGCACTCTGACTATGAGTCATGGTCCAGGTCTGATCTCATCCATTTCGAGGTCAGGCCAATGACCTTTTAACAAACCGTCTATAAGGATGCAGATTAAGTTACTCCAGGGTTACTTAGCACTCATGTAAGATGCACAGCAACTTATAAAAAATTAAGAATGTTAGGATATTTGATCATCTCAATAGATATAAGTGGAATCTGTGCTAAACTGTTGATCCTTTAACCAGAATATATATGTATTCTCAGTATGTTTAAAATTTTTATCTAATGACATCTCATTACTTTACCATCTGCTGCAGTGTTTAAAAACCAAAATGTTTTTAGCCAGAAGGGTTATTAAGCAGCAAAATTACAAGAATTTATGTGTTTTACTTTAATGAAAAAGAGAATTGTCATTGGTAATGAGCAGAACCACAGGATTATTTCCTTGTTTTAAACCAGCCAAGTTGGTGCATGTCCCAGCAACATCAATTCTAATGAAGCTACAGAGGACCTTTGAACAATTGGTGAAGATGGATAGCTAACCTTTGTCCAGTCAAAGTGCGGGGAAAGAAGCTAAGGTTTTGAAGAGCAGGCATTAAGAAGACACATCTGACAGCCTGCTTTATCTTGGTTATCTCCGCCAAACATCAGCTTCTCTCTCTCTTGCACCATTACTGATAGGACCTGTCAAGAAAAGTTGCCAGAGATATTCATTAAAAATCATCTCCTGTGCTGTTGCTATTCACCAGCAGGTCCCAACACATTTAAAAACCTGAAAGATCTCCCATTTTCATGTGTAAATTAATAACCATGGAACATCCTTTTAACAAGCAGTGGAAAACGAGTGCTGATCAAAGAAATAAATTGAAAATACACCATCAGGAAATCCATAACTGAAAGAAATTATTTACTCAAAGTAATGATAATCCATTATGAAACATATGCATCTGATTATCCACTGCCTGGATCTTCTATTTGGAGAGAAGTAGGCTTAACCCATTCATTGCTTGCCAGTGTGAGATGCTTCAATGGTATGTACACGTCAATGAAATATCCACCCCCTTCCCTACTGCCTCATACTCCCTCCTTCCTCCATCTCTCTCCACCCTCTCCCTATCCAAAGTACAGTACTGTGCACAAGTCTTAGGCACATGAAAAAAATATTCTCTAAAGCAAAGATACTTTCAAAAATGATTAAAAGAAAAGATTCTAAATGTCAAAAAAATTGTAAAGAATTGTACACAGTAGAAAAATAAAATCAAGCCTATATTTGGCATGGCCAACCTTGGTCTTTAAAACTGCTTCAATCCCTAGGTACACTGCCGTGCAGCTTTGTAAGAAAATCAGCCAGTAGGTTGTTCCAAGCACCTTGGAGAACCTGCCACATCTCTTCTTCAGACTTTTGCTCTCTCACTTGCTTCTGACTCTCCAGGTAGTCCCAGACAGCCTCAACGATGTCGAGATTAGGGCTCTGTGGAAAAATCTAGGGTGTCTAAGACTTTTTCATAGCACTGTTTCTACATGAAGTGCTGCCTCAAAGAGGCAACGTCTATCATTAAAACTCCCTACCATGCTATCCTCTTGCTGCTTCCTTTGGGCAGCAGGTACAGACACCTGAAGTCCCTTAGAACCTGGTTTAAGAACAACTATTTCCCTTTGACCACTTAGTTCCCGAACCAACCTTCACAACTTTATCATTACTTCAGTAAAGCAATACTATGACTATATTGACTACTTTGAACTACAATGGAGTTTTTGTTCTAATTGTGTTCTTTCTTGTATACTTGTTTTTGTATAGTTTATGCTTAATTTGTTTTCCTTGTGAAGTTTGCTTATATGATGCAACGTGCCTGTGATGCTGCAGCAACTAAGTTTTTCCTTGCGCTTATGCATACAAGTACTTGTGCATATGACAACATACTTGACTTTAACTTCCCGTTCTTCTGTAACTATACAGGAAACAAGAGCAACAATAAGCTTATTTTGACATGATGTTAATATAACAAAATATCCAGGTGTCCTCTCTTGGACATCTTGCTATACTAGAATCATATAACATGTACGAAGCAATGCCACATGAGCAAAAGATTGTTCAAGGAGATAAATATAGACATTCCCTACTGAGCGTAAAGCCTCATTTTTGTACAGGTGCAGTTTTCTGCAGTCGTGGTAATGGAAGACACAGTGGTACAGCTGGTAGAGCTCCTGATCCACAGTGCAAGACCCTTGGGTTCGATCCCAACTTCAGTTGCCGTCCACGTGGTGTTTGCACGTTCCCACTGACTGTGTGGATTTGCATTGGGTCTTGGTAAGTTAATTGACCAAAGTAAATTGTCCCTTCTGTGCATCTGAATGGTAGAATCCCATTGGGCTGAAAGAGACTGTTCCACACTAAATAAATAATTAAAGTCCGAGGAGTGGGACAGGAATCTGATGGCATGGTGGGGAGATAAAAATGGGAATAATGTAAGATTTGTGCAAATGGGTCATTGTTGGTCAGCACAGACACAATGGACCAGATTTCATGCTATATCTGTCTATGATGTCATACAGTGTGGATGGTGGAGGACGTGGATATTGAGCTGGTGTTTAGGTGCAAATCAAATGGGATGTTTCTTCCTGCATGACATTGGGCTTCTTAAAGTTGTCTGAGCTGCACACATAAAGGCAACTGGAGAGTATTCCATCACACTCCTGTTTTGTGCCATGGTTTAAATGTTTGCAATCTGCAAGCAGCATCATAGAGAAGAAAGCGAGGTAGTGGACCAGGAAAAATAGCAAAGAACTGAATGCCTTACAGAAAGTAGCTGTTCTTGATCGTGGCCATGTGGAACTTCAGACTTCTGTACCTCCATACCATGGTCCTGGAAGAACGTTGTTTCGTTTTACTGTGGTACTGTACCAGCAGCTTATGGTTGAAATGACAATAAAAAGCGACTTGACTCTTCTCTTACGGTAGCAACAAAAGTCTGGCCCAAATTGCGGAGAGTTTTGATGATACAGTAACTGTTCCCTTCTTCAGTCTGTTCCTCTTGTAGATACTAGTCATGGTGGGGAGGGATGGAAGGGGTGAGGCATGAGGTAATGGGGGAAGCAGTGAATGTTTAACTGAAGTGAGCATTTGCCCAAAACACTGCACACTGGCAAGCAATGAGTGGGTTAAACATACTTCTAAGAACTTTGCTACTCAATGCACTGTGTAATGATTTGATCTGTGCTAACAATATGCCAAACAGGCTTTTCACTGTACCTTGATTCCTGTGACAATAATTAACCAATACCAAACTACTGCTAAAACTGGGAACAATGAAAACTGGGCTGAGCCAAAGGCTGGAGCTGGAGGAACATGAATAACTGAAAGTATTGTAGAACTTATGGCAAGAGTGAAGGGGAAAACAAAGAGTGATAGAGAGATGCAGTGCAGAAACCAGTCCACTGAGCAGAGCCGCCCATGCAGCCCACTAAGTTAACCCTAGCCTAACCACAGACCAATTAACCCACTAACCAGTACGTCTTTGGATGGTGGGAGGAAACTGGAGTGCCCAGAGGAGCTCCAACATGGGGAGAATGTACAGACGTTCTTACAGAGGCTGTTGTTCTTTTCTGCACCTCGTGGTGCATCGGGCAGCAACCTTGCTGTTTCTTTAGCATTTGTCTGTGTTTTACGAGGCCGAATTGCTAGCTCGACGCTCAGCCCTGCACGGATGGAAAGCATGCAAGGAGCCAACCGGATTCAAACTTGGGACCACTGGCCTCGAAGTCCGGTGCAGATGCCACTACACCACCGGCCAGCTATCTTACAGACAATACCGAAATTGAACCCCGAATTCCGACACCTTGTGCTGTAAGACTGTCGCACCAGCCACTACCCCACAGACACATGGACAACAGGGATCTCTTGAAGAATTTCAGGAGAAATCAAGAAGGAAATAACACTTAAGATGAATAAAATATAGCTGAGAGTGAGCTGATTGTGGGTTTCATTGTTACTCCAAAGATCTGACCATCATAAGCTACTGGATGATTGAGTAAGGTAGTATCTTTTGAACAGACAATAAACCAAAATACTGATCATCCTCACAGGTGGCAGGAAATGATCCCATGGCATTATTTTGAAGAACAACTGGATTATTAACTTGAGTGTTCTTGGACACATTTAACCTTTCAATGACAGGCTATATGGCTGGAAGCCTTTGCTGTTTGTTGGGGCTTGTTGTGCATGGACTGAAACACATCACTGGACTTCAAAAAGGACTTTGTTCTCCACACGTTGAAGCATTTGGAGGTGATGGCAGGCTCTATATAAAATTCACAAGCAATCTACAAAATGCTGCAGTAACTCAGCCGCCAGGAGTCATCAATGGAGGGATGAACAATTGAACATTTTGAGTTGAGACCTTTCATGTGGAAAGAAAGACAGGATATAGCCAGTCTTAAAAAAAAATGTGGAGAAAATAGAAGGACAAACCTTTAGAACAAAGATAAGAGGAATATCTTTTGCCAAAGAGCGTTGAATCTGTTGAATTAATTTACACAGATAGCTGTGGAGGCCAAGTCGTTGGGTATATTCAAAGCAGAGTTTAATAGGTACTCAATTGGAAAGGGCATCAAAGATTATGGAGAGAAGGCAGGAGAATGAGGTTGAGAGGGAAAATAAATCAGCCACGATGGAATGGAGGAGCAGACTCAATGGGCTGAATGGTCCATTTCTCCTCCGATGTCTTATGGTTTTATGGAACCGGCGGAGCAAGATCAGGTAGATAAATCCAGGTGAGAGGAGGGTGTTGATAGGCAGATGGGGGAGGGAGGAGTGTGTTAATGATGCAAGAAGTTAGGGGGTGGTAGGTGGAAGTTACAAAGGTCTGAAAAAGGTGGAATCCAATAGTGGAGGACAGTAGACTATTGGATAAACGGAAGGAGGAGGGGAAGGGAACCAGTCAGAGGAGTATGCAGGTGATGGGCAGATGAAAAGGGTGGGGGAAGTAAAAGATGGGGTGTCAACGAAGTCAGGAGGAAGCAGGAGGTTGGAAAATGCAGAAAACGACAAAGAACATTTGCCGTCAATAGTTAGGAAGATCCCTTCTCATTCTCTTTCTAAACAGGATTACCCAAACAACATAATGCACAACTACATCAGAACACCAGAAATTTGGGAGGGCACTCAGCCCCTGAAGCCTACCCCACCTTCAATGTGATTATGGCTGATATATTATGGCTTCAACTCTTTGATCTTTGAAAAATTTATCTCCCTCCACCTTAAAAATTTTTTAATGTCTCTGAAAGCCTGCATCCATTCTATGCACCCTCACTATCTAGGAGATGCCCGATTAGGACCGCGTGTGTCCTTTGTTTCATGGAATCCTGGTTAATCCCTTCCATACTGGATGCCGCGATTCAGATTGACGGGTTTAATATACACTGTCAGGATAGATCTATAGAGTCTCTTAAAAGCAGAGGTGGAGGAGTATGCCTTATGATCATCTCTTCTTGGTGTACAAATATATCAGTTCTGTCCCAATTCTGCTCACCAGACTTGGAATATCTAACAGTAAAGTGCTGTCCTTTTTACCTACCACAGGAGTTCTCTGGGGTCATTCTGGTAGCAGTTTACATCCCACCTCAGGCCAATGTCAAGCAGGCTTTCGATGATCTGAACAATGGGATCAACATGCACAAAACAGCGCACCCTGACGCCTTCACCATTGTTTTGGGAGATTTTAACAAGGCCAGTCTGAAAAAAATCACTAAGCAACTACCATCAACAGATCATTTGCAAAACTAGAGAAAACAACACACTGGACCATTGCTACACCACCACCAAGAATGCCTACCATGCTATTCCATGTCCTCACTTTGGTAAGTCTGATCACCTGGCTGTACCTCTACTCCCTGACTATAGGCGGAGACTGAAGACTGCAGCACCAGCAGTGAAGACCAAGAAGGTGTGGACAAGGGAAGCACAGGAGCGCCTACAGGACTGCTTTGAATCAGTGGACTGGACTGTATTCAGGGATTCATCTTCGAACCTGGATGAGTATGCTGCCGTTGTTACCGACTTCATTAAAACCTGTGTGGATGAGTCTGTGCCTACAAAGACTTACTGTACATTCCCAAATCAAAAGCAGTGGATGAACCAGGAGGTACATTGTCTGCTGAAGGCTAGATCTGTGGCATTCAAGTCTGGTGACCCAGGCCTGTACCAGAAAACCAGGTATGATTTGCAGAGGGCTATTTCAAGGGTGCAGGGACAATTTTGAATGAGGTTGGAGGCAATATCAGATGCACGGCAACTCTGGCAGGGACAACAAGACATTACTTCCTACAAAGCAAAACCCAATAGTATGAGTGGCAGCAATGCTTCGCTACCAGATGAACTCAACAACTTCTATGCATGCTTTGAAAGGGAGAACACAACTACAGCTGTGAAGATCCCTGCTGCACCTGATGATCCTGTGATCTCTGTCTCAGAGGCCGACGTTAGACTGTCTTTAAAGAGAGTGAACCCTTGCAAGGCAGAAAGTCCTGATGGAGTACCTGGTAAGGCTCTGAAAAGCTGTGCCAACCAACTAGCAGGAGTATTCAAGGACATCTTCAACCTCTCACTGCTACGGGAAGAAGTCCCACTTGCTTCAAAAAGGCAACAATTATACCAGTGTCAAAGAAGAATAACGTGGCTGCCTTAATGACTATCGCCTGGCAGCACTCATATCGACAGTGATGAAATGCTTTGAGATGTTGCTTATGACTAGACTGAACTCCTGCCTCAGCAAGGACTTGGACCCATTGTAAGTTGCCTATCATTACAATAAGTCAACGGCAGTCACAATTTCTGTGGCTCTTCACACGGCTTTACCACCTAGACAACACAAACACCTACGTCAGGATGCTGTTCTTCGACTATAGATCAGCATTTAATGTGGTCATTCCTACAATCCTGATTGAGGAGTTGAAGAACCTGGGCTTCTGTATCTCCCTCTGTAATTGGATCCTCGACTTCCTAACCGGAAGACCACAGTCTGTGCGGATTGGTGATAACATATCCTCTTCGCTGACAATCAACCCTGGCGCACCTCAGGGGTGTGTGCTTAGCCCACTGCTCTACTCTCAGTATACACATGACTGTGTGGCTAGGCATAGCTCAAATACCATCGACAAATTTGCTGACAATACAACCATTGTTGGTAGAATCTCAGGTGGTGGCGAGAGGGCGTACAGGAGTGAGATATGCCAACTAGTGGAGTGGTGCCACAGCAACAACCTGGAGTGGGCAGTTCCAAGTTCCTGAGTGTCAAGATCTCTGAGAATCTAACTTAGTCCCAACACATTGATGTAGTCATAAAGAAGGCAAGACAATGGCTATACTTTTTTAGGAGTTTGAAGTGATTTGGCATGTCAACAAATACACTCGAAAACTTCTACAGTTGACCCGTGGAGAGCATTCTGACAAGCTGCATCACTGTCTGGTATGGGGGGTGGGTGGAGTGACTGCACAGGACCGAAAGAAGCTGCAGAAGGTTGTAAATCTGGAAATCTAGTCAGCTCCATCTTGGGCACTAGCCTACAAAGTACCCAGGATATCTTCAGGAAGTAGTGTCTCAGAAAGGCAGCGTCCATTATTAAGGACCTCCAGCCCCCAGGGCATGCCCTTTTCTCACTGTTACCATCAGGTATGTTATATGTCCTCCAGTTATGTTATATGGCTCAGAATGTTGGACAATATCTAATAACATGAGGAAACGAATTGTAGCAGCAGAAATGTGGTTTTTGAGGAGGATGCAAAGAATATCATGGACGAAACAAATATATAACAAGGATGTCATGAACAGAGCAAACACAAAAAGAGAAATAATGTATGAGATCATGAAAAGACAACGTAACTTCATTGGACATGTGATTAGGAAAAAGGAGTTAGAATGCACGGTAATTATGGGAAAGCAAGAGGAAGACAAAGACAAATGATGATGGAAACAGCAGCCAGAGAATTGGAAATGAATACCAATGAATTGATCTGCTTGACCCAAAACAGAATTGTGTGGGCCATGGCAGTCAAAGCTCAAACTGGGCATGGAACCTGATGATGATGATGACCATCAGGTAGGAGGTACTAAAGCCTAAAGGCACATACTCAGCAATTCAGAAACAGCTTCTTCCCCTCTGCCCTCCGATTCCTGAATGGACTTTGAAGCTTTGGACACTACCTCACTTTTTTAATATACAGTATTTCTGTTCTTGTGCATTTTTTAATAATCTATTCAATATGGGTAATTTACTATTACGTTTATTTACTATTATGTTTTATTTTATTTATTATTACTATTTTTTTTCTGTCTCTGCTAGATTATGTATTGCGTTGAACGGCTGCTGCTAAGTTAACAAATTTCACGTCACATGCCGGTGATAATAAACCTGATTCTGATTCTGATTCACATTAGCGAGGAAGTACAGGAGCCTAAAAATGCACACTGAATGTTTTAGGAACAGCTTCCTCTCCTCTGGCATCAGATTCCAGAACAGCCCATGAACTCACGAGCACGACCTCACTCTTTTGCACTATTTTATTATTTTATTTCTTGTTGTAAGTTTTATGTCTCTTACTGCCCTGTTGCCACAAAATAAATTTCATAGCAAACAGTATGCCCATGATTACACTGGACAACAAAGATTTTGCTTCCTGAATACTCTTTAGTGTACCTTACGGATTTTGGGCTGCTGATCATGAAAATCACCATAAAAGTTCCTGCAATGTAAGCTGAAAAGTGTTCTATCTTGTCCAGGCAGGACGGTTGGTGCATGGCAGGACAGATTTTAGGAGGGACAAACTTCAGAGACTGAGTACAAATGAAAATCATCAACAAAGTATTTTTAGCTTAGTTGAACTATTGCAAAGTGTGAGCACCGTTACACAATGAAGTGCATTCAATTAAATAAAAGTTAATCTTTCTTTCTCCAAATTTTCCAATGTGATACAAGTAGTCTGAAATTATATTTGTGTTCAGCTTTAAGTAGTCATAAAGAAATCATTTCCAAGAAGCAACATTTTCAAAAAAAAATATTGTTCAGTGTAATAAAGATGAATCAGATTCTGATTCTACACCAGTGGTCCCCAACCACCGGGCCGCAAAGCATGTGCTACCGGGCCACAAGGAAACAATATGATTTGGCGATATGAAACGATATAAGTCAGCTGCACCTTTCCTCATTCCCTGTCATTCACTGTTGAACTTGAAAATCATACTAAATCATACCAAGTAACACATAAAACCTAAAATAACACTAACATATAGTAAAAGCAGGAATGATACGATAAATACACAGCCTATATAAAGTAGAAATAATGTGCGTACAGTATAGTTTCACTTAACAGAATCTGGAAGATTAAGCCAAAACTGATTTGTAGAAAAAAAAGTCGGCATGTACATGCATGCGCACGTCATGTATGCGCACGTCACACATGCCCACACAGGTGCCCGCGCAAGGCTCATGGTCATGGTAGTCTTTCTCGGGGTAAACACAAGTGTCCCATATTTGACTGTTACTTTTGTCCCTTATTTGGGAGTGAGAAAGTTGGCAACCTTACTTGAAACCCCGCCCCCCCCGTCGGCCATTCCACAAGAATATTGTCAAAGTTAAACCAGTCCGAGGTGCAAAAAAGGATGGGGACCCCTGTTCTACACTGTATTGCTGTGGTTATCAATATGTGACTCTTGCATGTATTGGAGTATTGGAGGAAAATTATAATATTCTGCATTCAAGCCTAATTGTACATGGAAAATTTTATTTAGAAATTGGCTTAGTTATCTTAAAAACATGAGTTGATTTCATGGGAATGCAAGGACAGAATTTATTGTCCGCCCTGAATTACCCTTGAGAAGGTGATTTTGTGCCTCTTTTTTGAATCAGAGCAGCTCTGTTGACAGAGGTGTGACCATGGGGACAACTTTCCTAGATTTATTGTCAGTGTTGATGTAGGAATGACAAAGCATTTCCAAGTGTTTATGTGTATAATCTGGAGAGAAAGCTGCAGTACGTGGTGTTTCCAGTAACTATAGAGTAACCAACGTGTAATGAATCAAGCCTGAACTTGTTCGTACTCCACCAGTGAGAAAGGGACTGAACATTAAAAATGCCAGTCAGTTCTGTCTTTAATAATGTCAGATTTTTTCTTCAATCTTGTTAAGTGTTAGCTTAACAATGACTAATCATTTTTATTTATTCACGTATGACTGATTGAAAATGAGTAGTTTTGACTGACTGACTCCCTGTGACAAATGATTAGCACTAAATAATTGATTGATGATGCTCAAAAGTGGTATGGGAAGTGATTCTTGTAGTTGGATAGATGCCAGAAGCTGTTTTGTACTCCTTCTGAAGTGTGACTAGCTTTGAACATAACATATGTATTTGATATTGATTGCTTACTTTGAGAAATTCAGAACAATGACAGTTCTGAATAAAATGGAGGAAACAGTGCAAAGCAATGTGAAGAGTGAAAGGAAAAGTAATCTTCACTTCTGATCAGAATCAGCTTCTCTTTGCTCGTTTTATGACCCAATATATACACATCATCTTTCACAGCAATAAAACACTGTGAATGATTATATACTGTTATAATCTTTCCACTAAGTGATTGAGGTAGACCTAACTGCCTGTGGCTGGAAGGATGGAACTTGTTCCCAATCAAAATAATGCAGAATCTTTTGAGCTCATTAGACCCTTTTGAAGGAGTCCAAAGCTCTGAAGTGTCCTGGTGAGGGGTCTCGGCCTGAAATGTTGACTGCTTATTCCCCTTCATGGATGCTGCCTGACTTGCCGAGTTCCTCCAGCATTTTCATAGTCATAGTCATACTTTATTGATCCCGGCAGAAATTGGTTTTCGTTACAGTTGCACCATAGATAATAAATAGTAATAAATCCATAAATAGTTAAATAGTAATATGTAAATTATGCCAGGAAATAAGTCCAGGACCAGCCTATTGGCTCAGGGTGTCTGACCCTCCAAGGGAGGAGTTGTAAAATTTGATGGCCACAGGCAGGAATGACTACCTATGACGCTTAGTGTTGCATCTTGGTAGAATGAGTCTCTGGCTGAATGTACTCCTGTGCCCACCCAGTACATTATGTAGTGGATGGGAGACATTGTCCAAGATGGCATGCAACTTGGACAGCATCCTCTTTCCAGACACCACCGTCAGAGAGTCCAGTTCCATCCCCACAACATCACTGGCCTTATGAATGAGTTTGTTGATTCTGTTGGTGTCTGCTACCCTCAGCCTGCTGCCCCAACACACAACAGCAAACATGATAGCACTGGCCACCACAGACTCGTAGAACATCCTCAGCATCGTCCGGCAGATGTTAAAGGACCTCAATCTCCTTAGGAAATAGAAACGGCTCTGACCCTTCTTGTAGACAGCCTCAGTGTTCTTAGACCAGTCCAGTTTATTGTCAATTCGTATCCCCAGGTATTTGTAATCCTCCACCATGACCACACGGACCCCCTGGATGGAAACAGGGGTCACCGGTACCTTAGCTCTCCTCAGGTCTACCACCAGCTCCTTAGTCTTTTTCAAATTAAGCTGCAGATAATCCTGCTCACACTATGTGACAAAGTTTCCTACCGTAGCCCTGTACTCCACCTCATCTCCCTTGCTGATGCATCCAACTATGGCAGAGTCATCCGAAAACTTCTGAAGATGACAAGACTCTGTGCAGTAGCTGAAGTCCGAGGTGTAAATGGTGAAGAGAAAGGGAGACAAGACAGTCCCCTGTGGAGCCCCAGTGCTGCTGATCACTCTGTCGGACATACAGTTTTGCAAGCACATGTACTGGGGTCTGCCAGTCAGGTAATCAAGAATCCATAGTACCAGGGAAGCATCCACCTGCATCGCTGTCAGCTTCTCCCCCAGCAGAGCAGGGTGGATGGTGTTGAACGCACTGGAGAAGTCAAAAAACATGACCCTCACAGTGCTCGCTAGCTTGTCCAGGTGGGCTTAGACACGGTTCAGCAGGTAGACAATGGCATCCTCAACTTCTAGTTGGGGCTGGTAGGCGAACTGGAGGGGATCGAAGTGTGGCCTGACCATAGGTTGGAGCAGCTCCAGAACAAGTCTCTCTAGGGTCTTCATGACGTGTGTGTGTTGTTCGAGATTTCCAGCATTTGCAGAATCTCTTATGTTTACGACTTCCAAAGCAACCTCTCTGTTTCTCTGTTTCTACCCTCCAGTTTTATCTCCTGAAGCATTATTTTTGGCCAGACTCTCTAGTCGCTTGGCTTCTTGTTAACAGAAGCAGTCTTTTTTCTTCACATTTGAACTGGGAACCCATTATCCATTGACAACTGTGAATTGCAGGGGATTCAGATGCTCCTCTCTCTCTGTAACTGTGATGAAGGCACACAACTCATCCTTGGGCTCAGATAGCAATTCTGGCGCAAGATGCATCCAAATTGGTACTCATTCTGTAAAATGTCTTACTCCCCTTGAGTTCTCACTCTCATTCATTCACATTTGCCAAATGCAGAAACTCTCATCGACTATTGCAATTGTGGCAAGGTGGAAATAATTGTTCAAATAATTTTCAAAAAGAGTTTAAATTATTTATTTAATGTGAATATCATTTTATGTTGAGAAAATAAAAGGGATATTACTTTAAGAACATGCAAATATGTGTAGTTGAAAATCCTGAGAATCCGTGTGCAAGGTATCTTCTTGCAGTATTGAACATTGACTTGTAAGGGCTTGCATTCAATCTTCAGCACACAATTGATTGCTCATGCCTGCCAGAATACCTGGAAGGGGGCAGAACAGGTTGTATTCCTTCACCAAGTTACTGATGCATGAACATTACAGCATTTATGTTTCATTTCTCTCCCCTTTTTCAGGAGTATTACAAAATTTTGGAGGCAACGCTGGGATTGGGTGTGCAGGTAGACCATTTTCTTGCTAGATTGAGTTCATTCAAGCCACACCCAGCCTTTTCTTAATGGCCTAGAGCCCCAACAAAGTGAGGTAGCTGACTGAGGTAGGTGAAGCTGAGAGGTAATGTAGCAGAGCATGTACTTGAAGCACTCCAATCAGCAGCAGGTAATCTTACAGCCACCACAATAACTCACACCACTGCCAAGGGGAAAAGAAAATGGATGTGCTTAGGAATCACTAAGAAATAAATACTGTACTGAGAAAGAGTGTGAATTACCTAAATACAAGCTGGTAGAACTCAGTAGCTTCCTTCAGCTCCCAGGTGAGGACATACAGTAGCTAAGAAAACATGGTTATCTCTCATAACCTAATAAGTCACCATCTGGGAAGAGAAGAGCTGGGAAATGGAGGATAGAGGCATGTCTGAACTTCTGCTGGTAAGAACAAGTTAAACAAGTTGGTGGTTGCTACAGCTGCTGTGGCTAATGAAATGGAGGAAGAAAACAGAGAAATTATAGTAACCACAGTTCAGGACAAAGGTCAGATCCTAACAGGATGAACTCATGCAATCTGCAGTGCTTGGTTCAGAGGGAAATTGTCCCACCAGCATGGCGCAAGGAGTTTAAAATATCAGGTCAGTTTGGTGAGCCCAGTCAGAAAGACCATAAGAATATAAGACATAGGAGCAGAATTGGACCATTCAGCCCATCAAATCTGCTCTGCAGATCCCATGGCTGATCCCATATACCTACCTTCTTGCCATATCCTTTGATGGTCTGACCAATCAGGAAACAATCAACTTCCACCTTAAATATACGCATGGACTTGGCCTCCACCGCATTCTCTGGCAGAGCATTCCACAGATTTACAACTCTCTGTCTAAAAAAAATTACTCCTTGCCTCTGTTCTAAAGAATCTCCCCTCAGTTTTGATGCTGTGCCCTCCAGTTCTACATACCCTCATCATGGGAATTATCCTCTCCACATTCACCCTATCTAGTCCTTTCAACATCTGGTAGGTTTCAATGAGATCTCCATGCATTATTCTAAATTCCAGTGAATACAAGCCCAAAGCTGCCAATGCTTCTCCTTCATTACTCCTGTTAACCCCTTCATTACTGGAATCATTCTCATGAACCTCGTCCGGACTCTCTCTAATGACAACACATCCTTTCTTCACCTGGACAAGTGCAAGGGTGGATAACAGTACATTCTGGTGATTATTGACCATTTTACATGATTTGCACAGGCATAAGGCACAAGCTCAAAGTCAGGAAAAACTGTTGCTGAGTGTCTTTTCAATGACTTTGCTCTGAAGTTTGGATTCCCATCACGAATACACCATGACCAACGGCCCAAATTTGAGAACCAACTCTTCAAGCAACTGAGAAAACATAGTGGTGTGGCCAAATCATGAACTACATTGTACCAGCCTGAGGGAAATGGACAAGAACTACACTGTATCACCCCTAGGGAATTGGACGAGTTAAAAGGTTCAACCAGACCCTTCTGCAAATGTTGAAAACACTAACAGAAAGACAAAAGGAAAATTGGAAAGAGTCATTCGAGAGTAAGACTTTATATTTTGGGTATATACCTCAAGAATGGTTGAAAAGAGATAAATATGTAATGAATGTACTGCTGGTGGCTGGTAAAAAGACCCTTACCAGGAAATGGTTATCTCAGGAGAGCCCAAATTTAAATGTATGGATGGAAATTACAATGGACATTTACAAAATGGAGAAGATAACAGCATCTGTTAATCATAAGTTGGAACAATTTTATTCATACTGGAAAAAATGGTTTAACTGCATAACACCTCATAGGCCTGATTTTATTCTCACAAGTCAATGAACATGTAAAAAAAATCTCTCCCTACTCTGTACATAGTTTTCTTCTTTCGATTGTTCTTTCTTTCCTCTCCTTTCTATAAGTGTATACCTCAGATAAATATTATGTGGAGATTTTTGACAAATATGATTATATGATATATATGTACAGTATCTGAAATACATCTTATGAAAATGTTTGTTTGATGATGAAATTCAATAAAAAATAAATTACAAAAAAAAGGAAAGCGTCATTAAATAAGATGGCCTATGCTTACGACTGTACAAGGTCGGAAGTAACAGGATTTTGTCCATTCTACCTTTTCTTCAGTAGATTGTCGAGGTTGCCCATAGATATAGTCCTTGGTTTGAACACTGACAACCCACAATGAATATTGGAAAGATGGAAAAGAAGCATGCAAGAAGCCCATCAGATTGCCAAGGAGTTTATGCAAAAGGTCTCAGGGAGAAATAAGAGAAATCATGACAGCAGAGTGAGATTTACGGAGTTACAACCTGCGAATTGTATGTTTGTAAAGAATACGACACTCGCGGAGGTCCAGAAAAGCTTCAAAACTATTGGACGGACTGCATCCATGTTGTTGTACAAAAGGTTTGGGAGGCTGTGCCAATCTATAGAAGTAAAACCTGAACAAGCAAAAGAAAGAACTACATCACAATCTTCTCTTGCCATGTGAACACCTGCCTTTGGATGCTGAACCACAAAATGAATACCACAGCAAAGCAATACTGTCTGCCAAAACCAAGCACAAGGGCTTGCCCACCTAAAGGAAGAGAAGAGAGTGAACCAGCCAGCGAGAATGAAGATGAATATTACTACCAAGCTGAATGTCACCAACCTCACAGTAGCAAGGTCTGCAATAGTTTTGAGGTGGAGACTATGCAATCTGCTGAGCAGCAAATGAGGGTTGAGGGTTCACAATACTTAGAGACAAATGCCTGAGAATGAACAGTTGTTGAGCTAACCTGCAAGTGAACCCTGTACCTTCATCTGAACCAAGTGACCCAAGTGATTTTCCTGCACATGTACTGATACCAGTTCCTGTACTTACTCCTATGAATGATGAGCCAGACAACCAGATGGAACAAAGACATGGGAACTCAAAGTTTCCTCGGAGAGGTACAACAACCGCCAAAACTCTTTACTTATGATGAGGTCGGGACTCTCACAGCATACAGAGTGTTGACTGTGGATCACTCAGTATCAGGCCTTGCCTTATAATTATGTAATGTCAATGCCTCCATGACTACCTGTGCCTCCGTTCCCACATCAACTATCATTTTCCTACTAGAGACCTTCTTTGTACAAGGAAGGTAGTGATTGCAAGTCTAACGTTGGGAGAAGATATCAAGACGATATCTACTTTTGAGGGGGAGTGTGTGGCAAGGTTGAAATTTGTTCAGTTTAGTTATAAATAATTGTTCAAATAATTTTTAAGAAGAGTTAAAATAATTTATTTAATCTGAATATCATTTCACATCAAGAAAAAATAGGCATATTACTTTAAGAACATGCAAATATGTTTAATTGAACATTCTGAGAATCTGTGCAAGGTATTCTCTTATAGTATTGAGCTTTGAATCTGCCATTGACATGTAAGGGCTTGCATTCAATCTTCAGCACGCAATTGATTGCTTATGCCTGCCAGAATTACGAGCGAGGGGCAGTTAAGGTACTCCTGCCCCAAAATTACTGATGCATGAAAATCATTTATGTTTCATTTGTCTCCCCTTTTTGGAGGACTACACAATCAGGCAGTGTTTCAAAGTCTGTTTCTCAGAATATGTTGTTTCAAACTATTTTCTTTATATATTGAAAATAGTAACTGGAGAAAAATTATCAAAGCAGATGAAAATTGGGTAATATTTCAGCCCTTTGTCAGAATTTTCACCAGGCTGTGGATCTTCTGTTTCAGATCTCCAGCCTTCAAAGTGTTCATCCTTGTGACAGAATGTGTTTTGCCATTCACACTGCTTTCCTGCAGCACCAAACACTCCAATATCTCCATTGAACAACCCAACAATAGCCACCTGAAGTGTTCATTTTTATATGTGAGTTTCATTATTTGTTAAGAGTGTGTTTCAGGTCACGAAAGTCCCCACCTGATGTACTTTGACATTTTCAGCATGGATCCTACTCTGTAATGGTCCAGCCTGCTCTTTTCATAGTTCCTCACCTGCAGCTAATTTCACTTCCGCTGCCTTTGCCTGTTGCGTCTTCCTCTGTAGATGCTGGAGTCGAGTTTATTGTCATAAGCACAAATACGGTGACGCACAAGTGCAAAGAAAAGCACACAAAGAAAAGAAATAGAACATAAGTCAAACACAATAGTGAAGACAAGGACTGTGCAAAAGAAGGCATTAATGCAAAAACAGCACACAGAGTCCTGACGAAGGGTCTCCTCCCGAAACATCGACTGTGCTTCTACCTATGGATGCTGTCTGGCCTGCTGCGTTCCACCAGCATTTTGCATGTGTTACACAGAGCCCAGTCCATGGTAGTACAAGCACTTTGTAGTTCTCCATTGCTGAGTTTGGATTTGGGCTGTGCAAGCTAGCTCAATAACCTGATGATTTAGGGAAATAGTTGTTACTGAACCTGATGGTGAAGGACTTCAGCCTTCTGTTCTTTCTGCCAGATGGTAGCGGCAAGAAGAAGGCAAGGTCCGGGTCCTTGATAATAAATGCTTCCTCCTTGAAGCAGCTTCTTTTGTAGGATGGAGAGGGCTGTACCTTTGATGGACCTTAGTTTCCTTTCATTCCAGTTATCTTCAGTACCTTCTCTTTGAGTCCAAAATATTGCATTCAGTTAATTTCCAACAATTAAGTTTTGCTCAGTCAGCTGCGAATCTCAGGAATAGGAAGCAAGTGTCTCTGAGGCTGAAAATGTTGTGGATTTACTTCTTTGCCATTGGTTTCCTCTATTGTACATAGCTAGTCAACAATTTTTCCTCTGTGAAAGCCCTCTCACATTATTTCATGTTAGTGTTACTTAAGTTACCTGAAATAGTTTTTTAATTGCTGTTTATTAAATTGGATTGGATTGGATTGTATTAGTTTATTATTGTCACATTTCCAAGATACAGTAAAAAGCATTTGTTTTGCATGCCATCCAGACAGATCGATAGACAATAGGTGCAGGAGTAGGCCATTCGGCCCTTCGAGGCTGCACCACCATTCACTGTGATCATGGCTGATCATCCACTATCAGTATCCAGTTCCTGCCTTATCCCCATAACCTTTGATTCCGCTATCTTTAAGAGCTCTATCCATCTCTTTTTTGAAAGCATCCACAGACTTGGCCTCCACAGCCTTCTGGGGCAGTGGTTACAGTTACAGAGAATGCGTAGTGCAGGCAGACACATAAAATACAAGGAGCATGATGAGGTAGATTGGGAGATAGAATTCAGAAGTTCATTTTTTAACATGCACGAGGTCCATTCAAGGGCTTAACAACAGTGTATGTTATGAGGGACTAGATGTTAATTCCCTTATTTGCACTCCTGAGACCTGCTGCCTAGACTCTTTGGGGTGGCCAAGTGAGTGGTGGCATCTTCTGGGTTATCAAGTGGGCGTCCTCTTTCCTCAGTGTTTCAGCGATGGGTCCACGACACCTCCGGAGGGTTCAGCAGTGAATCCCGGTGTCCTGGGCTAACCTCCTAGATGCCTTTCACTCACTGGGGGTCCAGATGGAATCCTTTCTCTTCATCCAGAGCCACTGACTACCCTTTTCAGCAGCTCTGGAGAGATCTTTGACTGCTTGTTAGTGTGCCTTCCCTCACACTCCCAACTCCCGGAGTAGCCTTGGTGTTGATGTGGCTACAAATCCTCTGCAGCCTACTTCGACCGGTCGGACCCTTGCTGTCCAGCCACGTTGTTGTGCATCGGCTGCAAGCACAGTGTACCTCAGCTTCTTGCACTCGTAGGCCTCCTCCGCTGCATCCTCCCAGGGCACTGTAAGCTCGATGATGTAAACGAGATGGAGTGAGGCTGACCATAGCACAAGGTCTGGTCTGAGGCTGGTTTCCGTGATTTCAGTTGGGAAGCAGATCCTCTGGCCTAAGTCTGCCACCATCTTCCAATCACGTGCCCCGCCTCGCCGCCCGGTGTCTGGTCCCGATGTATCGAGTCTGGCTTGTCCTTCACCTTCCCGGACAAATGCTGTTAACGGCCAGCGGGATGAAGGGGGTGGAAGAGCATTGACGCTCATCCGCCGACTTTCCAGCACCGCTGCAAGACACAGTAGCACCTGATTGTGCCGCCAGGTGTATCGGCCTTGAGTAAGGCTGGTCTTGCAGCCCACCAGAATGTGTTTTAGTGTTGCTGAAGTCAGGCAGAGGGAGCATGTGGGGTCCTCTCCATACCACTGGCTGAGATTCATGGGAGACGGCAAGACATCGTAGGCAGCCCTGATGGTGAAGCTCGCTCTGAATGTCCCCATCTCCCACAGCTCTTTCCAGGAGATCTTTCTTTTCTCCACTCCCTCCCATCTCATCTATTGCCCTTGCCTTGCCTGAGCGATGGCCGTTGCACATCTTGCCGCCTCCTCCTGCCGACTTATCTCCTGCGTCTCTGAGACGGAGCCGCCTTGTTCCAGGCTGGTGTACTGTCCCCAAGGCCAAGACCGCTCCTCCCTTGCTGCGCTCGGCCCACGATGTCCCTGTGCTTGAGAGCCGCCTTTGCTTGCTCGGTTGCTTCTGATGGAGTCCATTTCCTCCCAGTATCCAGGACGTGGGCAGCTTGTGCTACAAATGGATCACTCGCCTCTGTTAACATCATCTCCAGCCTTACTGTGGAGCACTTGTACTCCTCTGAGAGACTGGAAATGGGTAGCTCTAGGGCTCCTTTGCCGTAGAGCCCTATGCTGCTGAGGCACCTGGGAAGACCAAGCCACTTCCTTACGTATGAGCTGATCAGTCTCTCCAGCTTTTCTACCTTCGAGATTGGAACTTCATACAGGGTTAGTGGCCACATGAGGTGTGGAAGGAGCCCAAACTGCATACACCAGAGCTTCAACTTGTCAGGGAGGGTGATTCTGTCGATGGTCTCGAGGCCACTGACAGCATCCTTCCTGAGCTGATCTACCTGCTCTGTGTCTTTGAGGGATGCGTTATACCACCGACCTAGGCTCTTCACAGGCTTCTTGAAGACTGTTGGAATCGTCTCATCGCCCACGTAGAAGCGTTGGTCTACCAGCCTCCCCTTGACGATAGAGATGCTTCTGGACTTGCTCAGCTTGATCTTCAGCCGAACCTGCTCGATGTTCTCTTGAAGCCTTGGTGATGGTGAGTGTTGTGAGATCGTCCATGTATGCTCTGATAGGCAGCAGCCTCAGGCCAGGTCGTATGCGCTGCCCTCCAACCACCCATCGAGATGTTCTAATGATCACCTCCATGACCATGGTGAAGGCTAGCGGGAAGATGGTACAACCGGCCATGATTCCCACTTCCAGATGTTGCCACACCAGTGTAATCTGCTGTTGTCAAACGTAGCTGCACATCCTGGAAGTAGGCCTTAGCGAGGCTTGTGAGGACCACTGGGACCCTGAAGAAGTCAAAAGCAGTCCAAAGGAGGTTAGGAGGTACAGAGCCGAAGGCGTTGGCGAGGTCCAGGAACACCACGTGAAGATCTGTTCCCTCCTTCTTGGCGACCATGATCTGATGCCAGATGGTGCAAGCGTGTTCCAGACAGCCAGAGAAGCCCGAGATCCCTGCTTTCTGGATTGATGCATCAATCAGGTGGTTTCTTTGCAGATATCTTGACAGACTATGAGCCGCCACACTAAAGAAGATTTTGCCCTCGATGTTTAGGAGATTAATCTGGTGGAATTGGCTGATTTCTGATGAACCCGTTTCCTTTGGGATAAGGACTCCTCCGGCTCTCTGCCAGGACGTTGGTATCTCCTGCTTACACCGTACCACCTTTAGGAGCCTCCAGAGGAACTGCAGGAAACTTGGTGCATTTTTGTACAGCCTGTATGGCACTCCATTGGTTGTATGTAGTCTTCAGATTCCATATCTTCTGCCTGATGAGAGGGGAGAAGAACAGGACCTTTGGCCTATTGACGACCATTCATCACGGACAGAAACCCTAATGGAGTCATAAGAGATCACAAATTCTGTAATCCAGAGCTACAAACAATCTGCTGAAGGAACTCAATGGGTCGGGTAGCTTTTATGAGCAAAAAGGAACTATTGAGATTTTGGGTTGAAGTTTCGAACAAAAACGTCAACAGATGCTGCTTAACCCACTGAGTTCCTCCATTGGCTTGTTTCTTATCCTTCAATAATCACATTTTACTCTCTCTCCAGAATATCATGTATACCCCTCTAGATATCACAAACTATGCACCCAGTGCAGCCCATAGCTCACACATTGCTGGCATGTGGGAGAAACCTAGAGCACCTTGAAGAAACCCACACTGTCACAGGGAGAATGTGGAATCACCACACAGACAGCACCGGAGGGCAGGATTGATCCTGAGTTCCAGGAGCTATGCGGCAGTATCTCTACTCTTTGTGCTACTGTGCTGTCTTGTCTTTGGTTTTGATCCATTGCTCCTTTCTTCTGTACATTTCATAGCTGGATGCACAAGCATTTATCCTAATTAAAAGGCTCATCAGCTACTTGAAAGGTGCAACGGGAAGATTATTAGAAGATATTTAGGATTAGCTGGTTTATCCTTGCTGCTAACAGATTTGCATGCTTTGAACATACGTAACAGACAGGAGCTGAAGTAGGCTGTCTGAAACCTTATCAATCATCTGTGAACATCAACGCAGATCTTCAGCCTTAGTTTCATCCTCCTGCACTTCCCCCACATCCCTTGATTCCTTTAGTGTCCAGAATTTCAGCACCTCAAAGTCTCAGCAACTATTCCTGACTGAATTCACCACCCTCCGAGAGAAGCAATGCATTTTAATCCCAGTCCTAAACAGTGTATGCCTTATTCTGAGAATGTGGTTTCACACTCTCAGCCAGAGGAAACACTGTCTTTGTATCCACACTGTCAAGCCCTGTCCTACTTTATGTAAAATTTATTAAGATTTCCTTTATTCCTCTAACTTCCAAAGATTACAGGTTTAGTCTACTCAGTTATTCCTGATACCACAAGCCGGTCATCCCGGGAACCCCAAGTCTGGTGAATTCTTGCTATACTCCCTCTGTAGAAATTACATTCCTTCTTAAACAGGGAGACAAAATCTACACATCATACTCAACAATAGAGAACAGACCTGTCCAATCCTCTCCACCACCATCCTCCTCCATCTGGTGAACTGGGTCCTCACACTCAACAATTTCTCTTTGGTCCCTCCGTCTTTCTCCAAACTCATGGTGTAGCCATGGTCACCCACATGGGCCCCAGCTATGCCAGCCTTTTCATTGACTATGTGGAATAGTCCATGTTCCAATCCTTCCCTGGTTATGTTTCACATATCTTTCGGTGCTGCATTGACAATTGCATTGGTGCTGCTTCATGCATGCATGCTGATCATGTCAATTCCATCAAATGTTTGCCTTAAAACTCACTTGGTCCATTTCTGACACTTCTCTGCCCTTTCTTGATCTATCTGTCTCCACCTCTGGAGACAAGCTGAACACTGGTATCTTTTATAAACCTTACAACACCCATAACTATCTTAACCATGTCTCTTCCCAGACTGTCTCCTGTAAAATGCTATTCCCTTTTCTCCGTTCCTTCATTTCTGCCGCATCTGTTCCCAAGATGAAGCCTTACTTTTCAGTGATGTCCTCCTTCACAGATCATGGTTTCACTTCCTCCCTCATTGATGATGTTCTCACCTGTATCTCCATTTCCCTAACATCTGCTCTCACCCCATCTTCCCATCACCTTAACGGAGATAGTCTTCCTCCTGTCCCTACCCACCACCCCATGATCATTTGACTCCAAAACATCACTCTCCTTAACTTTTGTCAACTCCCACTGCACCCTACCACCAAATACATCTTTACCTGCATTGCTATATGGGTACAGTGTAATTCTATGCACAGAGAGTAGAGCATTGGTCATTATTGTAGAAGATTGAGGGGTGATCTCATTGAAGTGTCCAGGAAGTCTGAGTACTGAAAGATCTGGATGGAGTGCACAGGGAGATGGGTACTTCCATCAGTTTGAAAGTCTAGGATCACAAGGTACAGCCTCCGAATATAGGAAATCCATTTAGAATGATGATTACTAATGACTTCATCCAGTGGGTATTGAATCTGTGGAATTTGTTGACACAAAGGGCTGTTGAGGCTGAGACATTGGGCATAATTAAGGCAGAAATTGATATGTTCTTGATTGGTAAGGGGTAAAGATTATAGGGAGAAGACGGGAAGAAAGGCCTGCATAATTTCTGCCATGATTGAATAGAGGAGTAGACTCAATGAGCCAAATGGACTAATTCTGCTCCCGTATTTTAACGTCTTGGTGTCTATAACATTAAATAGCTCTGTAAATGGAAATGGGTGTATGGGGTGTCAGGGAGGGGTAGCACCTCTGGTGGGGAAACATGTCGCTTCCTTTTCAAGGCGGTTAGTCCACCTTTGGTCCCCACCTGGCACTCAGCTCTCATCTGTGGCTCCCTGTAGCTGTTTGCATGTGACAGCGGCCACACCCCGGGCAACGGCTTCGACAAGCCGGCTAAACCAGGTGAGGGTAGCCGATGGGTCTCAAACCTTCGGTGAGATAGGGAGTTGTCTATCCCAGCATGTGAAGACAGACTCCGGTGGATTGAGCGGACGAGACTAATGGAAAGTCCAACGGTCAAGAAGGCGGTCTCTGCAAGCGTCAGGAACGTGTAGAGCAGGACAAGACACAGCAGACGTCCTGGTCATCCACTGCGCCTAGTCCCATCTCCAGCCATCTCGACTCTGTCTTGCCACTGGATCCAGATGGGAATTGGAAAGAGAGAGTGAGGCTGACGCTGCGCAACTCTCCCTCACTTAAATCCAAGTCACGCGCTAGTCTCGACACCATCAATAATGGTGTCAAGGTCTTCATCAACGTCGACGATGGACGAACAAGAGAAGAAGAAGAAATGGAAAGCACATACTTCAAAGATCCAATGTTGGTAACTGCAGGAATACTTGAACAGAGATAGGAAGCATAACATGCAGCTTATGCAATATTGCCTGTGTATCTCCTGAAGGATTGTAGCATATGAACAATTATTTTCTGTAAATATTCCAATAATTGAATAATTTAGAAGAAGCTCCGGGAAAAATCCTCTCTTTCTCTTTCTTTGTTCACTTTCACTTGTTATTGCTCTATCTCTCCATCTATCCATCTATCTTTGTATAGCAGACACAGAACAGAAAAAAATATACACTTATACATGTTTCTTGATATTAGTTTTCTTCCCACACTGAAGGCAGATTTCTTGATATCGGGAGGAGCTGTAACCATAGTAGAGGCTGAAAGAAAAGAATAAAAATGTTAAAACTGAAGAACCGCATTAGATTTTACAAAGGATGCTAACTAGTATTTGGATGAATGCCAGATTTTTTTTTCCTTCCAGAACTGCATGATTTAAATTAAATTCCAGGAAACCAAAAGACAATCTGACCTTTAATTAAAAATATGATGGAGAATGGATTTCAGCCAATCATTGCCACTCTTTGCACAGGCTCTGCAGGAGACCGCAGCTGCATTCTGGGAAGGTTTTGCAGAAATGTTTGTGTCCATACCTCCCCGTACAAAGGAACAGTCTATTCATCACTTCCTAGCCCTCTCTGCTTTCAGTGCAGCTTACGTTACTTTTTCCAATCTCTATATCACTTTGACTAAGTATCTCCACTGGTCACGGGATTTCGGGCAGACCTTTCATCTCAGCAATATCTTCCAAAGTACACAGATCCAGCTGGAACCACACTTCAGTCATTTTATTCCTCCTGCATTAAAACGGTGAGATTGATGGCGTGAGTCTTTTGCAATCACCTTGTCCATTCGCAGTACTCACAGACATCCCACCTGTCAATCATGCTAAATTGCACGGATGTTAAGAACACAGGTGTGTGCTTTTCATTTCTAAGAATAAATGTGATGGCTAGGGCTAAATTATTAGGTGGAAAACCACAGTTTGGGAGAGCAAAGTGGATGAAGCTGATTTATCAAGAGATTTAACTATTTATTTTAGTCTTTTGATTTTGATAAAACAATTGCCTCATCTCATTGTTTATGGTCCAAGATCCTGACTGCAATATTTACAATATTATTCTCAAACTTCAGTAGGGACTGGCAATTTACGGAGCTTAAATAAGTTTGCATGGAGGAATTTCATTGATATAAAATCCAATCTTGCTCCTGGACAAAATGATGGACTGATTTATACCTTCTCAAACCAGATCAAGGATGACATTCTTACAGTAAAATTATCTGGGTTCTAAAGTTTTTGATGAGGCCAATGCAGGACCTGCAGATGGAGGTGCCTGTTTGGGTGGATTGGTGATACATTTGGCAGATAGTATGCTTTTCCTGTTGTTTATGTTTTGTCTCTGTTTGCTAGTGATGGTGTCACAGAGTTAAAGAACACTGCAGCAAAGCAACAGGCCCTTCAGCCCATCTAGTCTGTGCCCAAATCCTTATTCTGTCTAGTCGTATTGACCTGCACCTGGACTTCAGCCTTCCATACCCCTCCCATCCAAGTACTTATCCAAACTTCTCATAAGTGTGGATATCAAACCCACATCCACCGCTTCTGCTGGCAGCGCATTCCACACTCGCACGAGTGACAAAGTTCACTCTCAGGTTCCCCTTAAATATTTAATCTTTCACACTTAACCTATGACCTCTAGTTCTTGTCTCACCCAACCTCAGTGGAAAAAGTGTGCTTGCATTTACCTTATGTATGCTCAGAATGTTCTATATCTCTATCAAATCCCCCTTATTTTCCTACGCTCCAGGGAATTAAGTCCTAGCCTATTCGACATCTCCCTATAACTCGGGTCCTCATGTCCTGGCAAAATCCTTTAAAATTTTCACCGTGCTCTTTTAATCTTCTTGATATCCTTCCTGTAGATAGGTGACCAGAACTGCACACAATACTCCAAATTTTGCCTCACCAAAGTCTTGGGGTGTATGGAGTGTCTAGGGAGGGGTAGCACCTCTGGTGGGGGGGGCCTGCCGTGTCCTTTTTCAGGGCAACTCATCCACCTTTGGTTCCCACCTTGCGCTCAGCTCTCACCTGTGGCTTCAGGTAGCTGTAGCATGTGCAGCGGCCACACCCCGGTAAACCATCTCGGCAGATGGGCCAAACCAGGTCAGAGTAGCCGACGGGTCTTTGACCCTCGGTGAGGTAGGGGATCTGTCTATCCCAGCGTGTGAAGTCTGGCCATGGCAGATTGAGTGGAAGAGACCGATTAATGGTCTAACAGTCAAGAAGTCAGGCCAGCAGGTGTGGTGGAGCGTTAAGAGCACGACAAGGCACTTAGACGTCCTGATCATCCACTGCAAGAAGTGGTGATCTCTTTAAACTCACCCGGCAGATGGCAAAGGCAAACCACCGCTGTAACCTGCCACCAGCATGATTTCCCAATATGTCAGAGTGGCGTGGAGGGAAATCGTCCGCCAACAGGAAATTCCAGACACGACCAAATGACGATGAAAGTCTTATACAACTTCAGCATAACCTCCCAACTCCTGTACTCAATACTCAATAATTAAGAAGGCCAATGTGCCAAAAACACTTACAAGCCCATCTACACCACCTGTGATAGAGTCATAGAGCAATACAGCACTGATAAAGGCCCTACAGCACTACTGGTCCAAGCCAACCATGGTGTTAATTCATCTACTCCCAATCTCCTGCATTCAGCCCACATCCCTCTAAGCTCCACACTTCCAAGTACATATTCAAGTACTTCGTAAATGATGCAATTTTATCTAGTTAACTAGCAGCTTATTCCTTACATTTACTATCCATTGCTTCAAAAGGATGTCCCTGGAGAACATTCCTAGATCTGTTCCTGGCTCTCTCTGTTTGATAAAGGTTTAATTATTAGCTTTATCTGGCATGTACGCATTGAAACATCTAAACAGACAGAGAAATATGTCATTTGAGTTCATCGGCGAAGGTTGTGCTGGGCAGCCCACAAGAGTCACCATACATGCGGTGAAAGCATACCATGTTCACAACTTACTATCCCTGTCTTCCCACATCTTTGGAACATGGGAGGAAACCCACAGGAAGTACGAGGGGTGATCGATAAGTTTGTGCCTAAGGTAGAAGGAGTCAATTTTAGAAAACCTTGCACATTTATTTTTCAACATAGTGCCCTCCTACATGTACACACTTAGTCCAGTGGTCGTGGAGCATATGGATCCCTTCTTTGTAGAAGTGGTCCACAGCAGACGGGATTGATAAGTTCGTGGCCTAAGGTAGAAGGAGATGAGTTATTAACTTCAAACTTTCTGCATTATCACTCAAAGAGTTGAACTGCACGTGCATGTAACGAGAGTGTCTTGGATCTCCAGGTGGTCCACAGCAAGGGTAATTGATAAGTTCATGGCCTAAGGCAGAAGGAGATGAGTTATACAGCTCTCGTTACATGCACGTGCAGTTCAACTCTTTGAGTGAAAATGCAGACAGTTTGAAGTTTCTCCTCATCTCCTTCTACTTTAGGCCACAAACTTATCAATCACCCCAGCTGTGGACCACTTCCTGGAGTTCCAAGACGCTGACTTCTACAAAGAAGGGATCTGTATGCTCCACAACCGCTGGACTAAGTGTGTAAATGTAGGAAAAATAAATGTGCTAGGTTTTCTAAAATTGACTCCCTTTACCTTAGGCCACGAACTTATCAATCACCCCTCGTATGTGAAATACTGTATATGACAGCAGTGGAAATTGGACCCCGATCTGAGATCACTGGTGCTGTTAAATTACTTTCGCAATCTCATCCTGCGACTGAACCCAGAACACAGTGTCAATTTCAGAATCCTAAAGTTGGGGCACGCCATTGATGTGGCTTGTCAACTGTTGCCAACTCAGTCTGAGGACCTCAACGTTGGGGATGTTGCTCTGCAACAAGGCAAGGTGTTAGTTCATTTTTCTTGCTGGTTGATTTGGAGAACCTTGCTGGGCATCTGCCCAGTGACTTGAGGCAACCTGCCTTAGGTCTCAGAAGCATGGAGGGCGGGGTTCAGTACTGCTTGATGGACCATTGATCTAGTACTGGGTAATGTTCTGATACGGTGAAGATGGTGGTGAGTTTGATCATCAATGTCTGTCTTCATGCAGACAGATACAGATGAAGGGAGTGGACAACACTGCCCAGAGCCTTGATGTGACCATGCTGCCAGAGGAGAGTTTTGTGCAGTGAGACAGGTGGAGAATTCTAATTTAGCAGATGTTAAATGTCAGGCACATTCTCTTGGGTTTCAATAAATGAGTTGGCAATGGCCTTTGTGGTGTCTACACACAGACAGACACACACACACGCACACACACACAGGCACGCAAACACACACGCACGCAAACACACACGCACGCAAACACACACACGCACGCAAACACACACACGCACGCACGCACGCAAACACACACACGCACGCAAACACACACGCACGCACGCAAACACGCAAACACACACACACGCACGCAAACAGACACGCACGCACGCAAACACACACACGCACGCACGCACACGCAAACACACGCGCACACACACACGCAAACACACACACACACCCACGCACGCAAACACACGCAAACACACACACACGCAAACACACACACGCACGCACGCAAACACACACACACACAAGCGCAAACCGTATATTGGCGCTCTTTTAATTAATGTGTTCTTTTGGGTTTCTTGTTTTGTAGCTGTGTGTAAGGAGACAAAGCAAAAGGATGTATGAAGTATACACACTTTGATAATAAATATACTTTGAACTTTGATGATTGAGGGTGGAATAAGTTGAGGTGACATTTATTGAACAGTATTAAGTTTTCTAAAGATTAGTAGCACTCCATCAAGAAGCCTTTTAAAAATTTTCATTGCTTTCAAGGTGCAGCACAGTACGAGGTCTTGTCTGCCCAATGACCCCCACCCCCACCACCACCCAATTACACCCATGTGACCGATTAACTACTAATCTGTATATTTTTCCAGTGTAGGAGAAAACCTGAGCACTTGGAGGGAAATCCCATGGTCAAGGGGAAAGCATGCAAACTCTGAACAGACAATGTGGAATTAAACCTGGGTTGCTGATGCAGTAATAGTGTTACACTAACTGCAATGCTACTGTGAGGTAAGCATCCTTGTGTGAAAGCTCTGATTAAAGATTTGTGGTGATAACAATCCTTGCTTGAAGCTTCTCTGCACTGGGATTGGGTCTGTTGTGGATTTATTGGATAACTTCACAGTTTGTATGTTGTGATGGAGCAGATATAAAATAAAACTGAATATCTGGTTCATGAATAGAAAAAAGCCCGGAGGGATAGAAGCCAAACGCAGGCAAATTGGACTATCTCAGATAGATATTGTTGTCAACGTGGATTAGTTGAGCCAAAGGGCCTATTTACTCTATGATTTGAAGGATATATCACAATTTTTTACTGAATTATGGAGTCAAAGGGTTTTGTAAGTCAACAGAGGCTATGTACAATGGTTAGTGCTATCCTTACATTTGTGGAGCTGTCATATGATGAAGACATGCCTACTGTGCCTTGAGAAAGATGGAATCCACACTGCACCTATTTAGCCATTATGAAAAGGAAGTTAGGGAACACCCTGGCACCAATTTTCACAGCATTTATACTCTAAGAATGTATCTAGAAACTGCCTAGAATTTCCCTACTGCATAGCTCCCTATTTTTCTAAGCTCCATATACCTATCTAAAGAGTCTCTAAAAAGACACTATTGTATCCACCTCCAACACCGTCGCTGACAGTGCATTCCACACACTCACCACTCTCTGCGTGAAAAACTTACTCCTGACATCCCTCGGTACCTACTTCTAAGCACCTTAAAACTATACCCCCTCGTGTTAACCATTTCAGCCCTGGGAAAAACCCTCTGGCTAGCCACACGATCAATGCCTCTCATCATCTTATACACCTCTATTAGGTCACCTCTCATCCTCCGTCGCTCCAAGGAGAAAAGGTCAACTTCACTCAACCTATTCTCATAAGGCACGCTTATGACATTAAAATTGAAATTGAACCATTATTATTGTGTATATTATTATTCTATAATTTATTATTATTATATTAATTATTTTGTTGCTAATTATGTTTTTAACTGTGCTACTGTAATGAAATAATTTCCCACCTGGAATCAATAAAGTACTTATTATTATTATTATGCTATTAGACTCATATCTACTGCAGGATCATGGCTGGATTTTTACCTATGTTGTCACTCATATCTAGAATACATTTTATATAGATTTATTTTTCTGGAGGCAGGGACACCAGTGTGATATCTCTATATTCTCACTACTACATGGGGTGGAAGTGGTAAACAGCTCAGAATAAGGATCCAAAGCTTTTCAGCATGCAAGCACCAATATACTTTCAAAATTATGGTGGAACACCTCACCCTGCTGAGAAACGACTGTTATCCTTCTTCCCTTTGTAAACCACAGGCTGTGTCCGCTGAGTTCTGATGCATTCAAGGCAAAACTGGATAACTACATAAGGGAAAAGCTAATAGACTGGTCATGCTTAGAGGTTGAACAATATCAGTGCAATCTCTCTATTTAATGGAATACTGTACATAGATGTGACCTTCACATTGATTACTTGTTAATTAACTCTAGCTGTCAAAAGGTGCAGTGATCTGGGCCTTCCACTAACATGCAAACTATTTTATTTTTCACAGGCATTAAGAAATGCCTGTATATTCAAACAAGTAAAAATCTTTAAAAGTCTGCAACCTCTGCTTGTGTGTGTGTGTGTGTGTGTGTGTGTGTAGGTGTGTGAGTGTGAGTTTGTGCTTATGTGGGTCAGTAAGTATGTATGTGTGAGTGTGAGTTTGCGTATACGTGCATGCTGTATCTGTGAATATGTGAGTACGTGTGTGGGTGAGTGCGTGCACATATGCACAGGTGTATACATAACTGCTCAGAAACCACACTGCTGTGCTACCTATCCAATATTGAAAGTGGATCTAGAGAAGATGACTCCAATAGTAGAAGAACCTAGGATAGGAGGGCACAGCCTCAGAATACAAGGGTGTCCTTTTAGAACAGAGATCAGGAGGAATTTCTTTAGCCAGATGGTGGTGAATTTGGCCACAGACAACCATGGAAGCTAAGTCATTTGGTATATTTAAAGCACAGGTTGAATGGTTCTTGATTAGTAAGGATATCAAAGGATAACGGGAAGAAGGCAGGATAATGGTTGAGAGAGATATTAAAACAACCATGAATAATAAGACAGACTTGATTGGCTGAATAGCCGAATTCAGCTCCTATGTCTTATAGTCCTACGATAAAAATCATTGTTGAATTATTTACTGAACCCCAATAGAATATGCCCCACATTTAGCATCGGCTAATTATCAAAACATACAGAGAAATGCATCTTTTGTGTTAAAGACCAACACAGTCTGGGGGATGTGCAGGGGGCTGCCCACAAATGTCAGCATGCTTCCAATGCCAACATAGCGTGCCCTCAACTTACTGACCCTTAGTAACCCATACGCCCTTGGACTGTGTGGGGAAACTAGAGCACCTGGAGGAAACCCATGTGGTCACTGGGAGATGGTACAAACTCCTCACAGACTGTGGCGAGAATTGAATCCCATTGTCTGGTGCTGTAAATCATTATGCTAATGGCTGCACAATCATGCCTTAGAAATACTTGTTAGTCGCATTGATGAGGTGAAGAAGGTTGTTTGAATGGAAAGTGAATACCAATGCATGGAGTAGGTATGTACTTTTCTGCTAAACAGGGTTAAAAGAGTTAATTTCATTTTATTTTATATCTGTTTTTTCAGCCGACACATCAATCTAGTATCACACTTTCAGGGACTTAACAGCTCCTGTGACTGTGGTTCAATCCTGACTTCTGGTGCAATCTGTGTGGTTTAAACAGTCTTTCAGAGATTTCCTCTGCGTGCTCTGGCTTCCTCCCATGTCCCTAATTTGTTACTAAGCTAACTGGCCACTGTGAATTGTTTCCTGTTATGCTGAAGAGGGTTAGAATGTGGGTTATTGATGGGAATGTGCGGAGATACATTGTTTTGGTATGATTAATATAAAACTGTGTGTTTAATGATCAGCAGGGACTGTTTCCATGGTGTATCTTTATGACTAGAGCACTTTTCACTGTATGAGAGTACAGTTCCATTTCCACCTTTCCCTGTAAATCAGCTTCTCTCCTGAGCTGTTTACAAATCTCGGTGAAATTGGTCCTGCGATGATAGCTTAGAGCACATTGATGGAGCTCTCACTCAAGACTGATGCTACTCACACTCGTAAATGCTGGCAGTGAAAGAACAATCAAGTGGGAAAACTGATGACAAACTAAAATCAAAGGCACAAACCCGACAGCCAACTCTTTAATATCCACAGACTGTGAAGAACATTTAGAGTGATGGAGTAATAGAAACATACAGGCAGAAATAGGCTTTTTGGCTCCACTTATCGATGCCAACCATGATACCAATCTATGTTAATATCATTTGCATTCACTAAGCCCATATCTCTCCACTCCATTCCCACCTGTGTACTTTCCCAATTGCCTTTTAAATGCTGTAATTGTATCTGACTCTACCACCTCTTCTGGCAGCTTGTTCCATATATGTAACTACTAACCTTGATGTAGGAAACCTAGCCTTAAAATCTCCTTTAAATATCTCTGTCTCATTTTAAACATGTGTTCTTTAGCTTTAGACACCCTAACCCTAGTAAAACGTAGAAACATAGAAAACCTACAGCACAATACAGGCCATTCAGCCCTCAAAGCTGTGCCGAACATGGCCTTACCTTAGAAATTACCTAGGGTTACCCATAGCCCTCTATTTTTCTAAGCTCCATGTGCCTGTCCAGGAGTCTCTTAAAAGACCCTATCATAGCCGCCTCCACCACCGTCACACGCAGCCCATTCCACGCACTCACTACTCTCTGCGTTAAAAACTTAGCCTTGACATCTCCTCTGTACCTACTTCCAAGCACCTTAAAACTGTACCCTCTCATGCTAGCCAATTCAGCCCTGAGAAAAAGCCTCTGACTATCCACACGATTAATGCCTCTCATCATCTTGTACACCTTTATCGGGTCACCTCTCATCCTCCGTTGCTCCAAGGAGAAAAGGCCGAGTTCACTCAACCTATTCTCATAAGGCATGCTCCCCAATCCAGGCAGCATCCTTGTAGATCTCCTCTGCATCCTTTCTATGGTTTCCACATCCTTCCTGTAGTGAGGCGACCAGAACTGAACATAGTACTCCAAGTGTGGTCTGACCAGAGTCCTATATAGCGGCTCCTAAACTCAATCCCATGATTGATGAAGGCCAATGCACCATATGCCTTCTTAACCACAGAGTCAACCTCTGAAGCAGCTTTGAGTGTTCTATGGACTTGGACACCAAGATCCCGCTGATCCTCCACACTGCCAGGAGTCTTAGCATTAATACTATATTCTGCCATCATATTTGACCTACCAATTAATACTGTATTCTGCCATCATATTTGACCTACCATTTAGTACTATATTCTGCATCATATTTGACCTACCATTTAGTAATCAATACTTCTCATATTCTTATAAACTATCTATGCCCTTTAGTATCTCCATGCCCTTGGATGGCAGGGTGGAGATACATCTCTACCAAAGGAGGTGTAAGGCACTAGGCTGTCCTTCCCTCCGCTAGTCTGCAGGTCAACCTTTGGCAAGGTGTAGCATCTGCTTAGCAGCCACCCAACTCCTGACCAGGGTCATGTGCAGCCATGGGAGCAGCTGGTGCATATCATAAGTCCTGGTTATGTGGCAACTGACACCATGCAGACAATCTCTGAAGAGTATTGATAATGGCTGGGGTCACCCGTCTTGAAAAGACGCTGCTCAGAAGAAGGCAACATCCGTAGAAAAATTTGCCAAGGATAATCATGGTCATGCATAAGACCATGATCGCCCACGTCATACGATGCAGCACATGATGATGAAGATGATGCCCTTTAGATTCTTATAAACCTCTATAATGTCAGTGAGTACACTGAAAGATTATTTTAATAGATACAAAAGCAATACTAATAAGAGTGAGAATGATGAAGAATGTTATCTGAATATGTGCAAATACCAAATGGTTCTCATTTTCCAAAGCCAGAAGTTAAAAGCACTGAAAGTGCCACAGCTACTGACTGGAATGTCCAGGATATTCTGTCTGGACCCCCCACCTTTTCACAGGTGCTGCTTCCATGTGCAGTTATCCCGATGTAATGCCCAGCACCCAAAATGAACTACAGCTGCCTCGAGATGCTGCTGTCACACGGAGATACAAGAGATTCCACAGATGCTGGAGCCCTTGGGGTAATGTACAAACTCCTCAGAGGCAGCGGCAGGAATGGAACCCTGGCTGGTGATCACTAGCACTATAAAAGCTGTGATAATCGCTATGCTACCAAGCTGTTCCCCTACGCTACCGTACTGTATGCTAGCCAACAATTAATGCAGCCACTTTTGCCCATGTGACTGGTGGCCACTTTCGTGTGAATGGGATCACCACCTGATCACCGAGCATCCACCATGTCGAATGTAAAATGCAAATCCACCTCCATCATCCCTCCCCTTAGCACATCATGATTCTATAGCTGATGGGTCTGCCGGTGGATGGTGTTGTGTCATTGCAACTGCATACCAAGCAAATAAAAGCACGCACGCAGGTGGTGGCTTCAAGTTGTCCACATTGTGCTGTATTCACATTGCAGCGAGAGAGAACGTGACAACGCACATATGTAGACAACAGTCCATACGTAGTTCTAAGGAAAATTATTGCCCTAAAATAAATAGATACATATATTACATAACCTTTCACTTTAGAAGAATATAACGTAAAACTGTATATGTACAAAACATTCAATTTCCCTTTTACCTACTATATTCAAATAAACATGCTTTCACAATAACAGTCCCTAACTAACCTCGTTATACTAAAGATTCAGTCTTTTGCATGGTGCTAGGTCTCTTTTAGGGTAGCGCCTCCAGACCAGTGGAGAGGCATTAAGTTTGGCAGGTGTCTTCTCAAAGATAATGTTCTCATAGCACCTCTGGACCTGTGAAGTGACATCAGGTTTGGTAGGTGTCTTGACTAAGACAACAGTCTCGGTCACCAGTGTCACGTGGCTGTCAGTGACATGATCATCACTGAGAACTAAGCCCGGTGGCTGTAAGGTGTCCATCTTGTTGGATGCAGTCGACTCAGGCGTGTTCTTCAGTTGAGCATCCACTATCTGATCCACATGATGTCTCCACGTATGATCTCTAACATCCATTGTGTACATCAATGGTCCAGTTCTTGTAGCTATCCTACTGGGTGTCCAGTTGCTTTCTCAGTAATCACATGCTAGGAATTCCTGTCCAATCTCAAAGCTCCTTGCTGCTTCATTTGGCAACTGGCTGAACTGTTAATTCTGCACTTCCCTCCATAGATCTGGTTTCAGGAGGTTTATGTGAGATCTCAGATTCCTGTTCATGAACAGCATTGCGGGGTGTTTGACTTGTTGTCGCATGAACAGAGTTTCGATACACAAAAAGGAAGTTGTCCACATTGTGCTGTAGAGAAACGTGCTCTTTGTCAATCACTTTAATGGACGCCTTGAATGTTTAGATAGAAGTTTCAGCTAACCCATTCAATGCAGGGCAGTGAAGAGCTGACTTGAAATGTCTGGTGCCATGTTTCTTCATGAATAGTCTGAATTCTTCTGAAGTGTACAGTGGTTCATTAACAATTTGTTCAGGTAAGCTGTTTCTGGTGAAGATAGTCCTCAGAGCAGAAACTGTCTTTTCTGATGTAGTTACTTCATTGGTATGACCTCCAACCACTTCAAATGAGCATCCACATCAAACAAAAACATAGAATCTGTGAGTGGCCCAGAAAAGTCAACAGCCACTCCCACAAGTGTAACAGGTGTAATATGGGGTGCATTTTGAACTGCTTAGCATTCCGAACAGCTTTTGGACAAGTTTTCAATCTGTTTGTCTATTCCCGACCACCACACATAACTCTATACCTGGGTGATACTCTTCATCTTGACGGCACCCAGGTGTCCTTCATGCAGATTCTCTAACATTCTGGTACACAGTTTAGAGGGAACCACAACATGAGATCCTCACATCAGTATTCTTTGACATACCAACAGTTTGTCTCGTCTCGCTAAAAACTCAGGGAAACATAGGGTCACCATGAGCTGACTATCCTTGCATGGTGATGTCGTAGACTTTTGATAATGTTGGGTCATTTGTTATTTCGGAATTAGTTACTGGCAACTGGTCCACCAATGCTGTGTGGAACATCTCTGCTGGGTCACAATATGAAGACTTCCCTTCTTCAGTTGCCAACAGTGGAAGATGTGGCATGTGTCAGCATTGCTGTGTTGTTTAGATAGATAGATAGATAGATATACTTTATTAATCCCGTGGGAAATTGAGTTTCGTTACAGCCGCACCAACCAAGAATAGAGCGTAAATATAGCAATACAAAAATCACAAACAATCAAACAACCAAATGGAAACTATGCCATGGGAAAATAAGACCAGGACCAGTCTATTGGCTCATGGTGTCTGACGCTCCACGGGAGGAGCTGCACGTTCGATGGCCACAGTCAGGAACGACCTCCCGTGCCGCTCAGTGCTGTATCTCGGTGGAATGTGGCCGAAGTCCAACAGTAAAAAGTTCAATATCCGGGCTACAAACACGTTCCGCGATCGTAATATGACCCGGATTGCACCATCTGTTGTTAACCAGAACAGTAAGCACCCAACTCCTTTACGCTTACTGCTCTCAGTGCACTTCTGGTCAGCCGGAATAGTCTGGAAGCCGTCCATGGAGAAGTTTTGATCGGGAATGTCCTTGTGCAGCCCCGTTCCAGTGAAGTACATAACACTGCACTCCCGAAATGTTCTCTGACGCCTGGCTAGCGCCATGAATTCGTCCATTTTATTACCCACCGAACTCCTCTTCTCCATAGGTCTCTGTTGTCTCGACCCGGTCCTCTTTCCTCGACTTTGTGATCCCCCTCTGCATCCTCTGTGTGTTTTCCTCCAGATTTCAGCAGGGGTGATCGCTGCTCTGCTCACTAAACCGGCTGGTATAAGCGCAAACAGCTGGTCCCTGGAATACACAATGCGACCTTGCTTCTGTTCCGCGTGTCTGGATGTAACTATTTCCAGCGCTAAAAACCCAAATAAAACTCTCTCTAATAGCATGTTAGAGAGGGGGCAGCTTTGATGTGTTACCGTGAGAAAAAAAAACAAAAAATTACGTAAGTTAAAAAGTAAGAAGAAAAAAGTAAGAATAGATCGGAATGGCTGTACCAGGTTGCATGCACGACCGGTACCCATGAACACTATGTCACAAGAGTGGACTGCTAGAAACAATGTCCAATGTTCTAACCGGGTAGCGGTCATCACTGGAATTCCCTTCCTGGAATTGAAAATGGACACAAGGGGCTCGTGATCTGCCACTAGCATGAATTTTTGTCTATAGAGGTCATGGTTGAACTTCTTTATTCCCCACACTAAACTTGGGGCCTTTTGGTCGAACCGCCCACAGTGATCTTGAAGCAAACGCAATCCATCTTTCATAATGTGTGACAAAATGGCTCTAATGCCATAAGAGGACACCAGTGTGATGGGCAGCGATAGGTCCCAATGGATGATCAGTTCACCTGAGGCTATTAGTCTCTTTGTTTCCTTGAATGCTCTTTCACATCTTTCTGATCATTCCCACTTTGCTCCTGTCTCTAACAGTGTATTCACTGGGTGCAGCACTGTTGCAATGTTTGGGAGAAACTGGTGGTAGTAGTTTACAAGGTCCAAGTAGGACCTTAGTTGTGACACATTTTCTGGTTTAGGTGCCTGTAGCAGTGCTTCAATCTTCTCTTGTGGCTTATGTAAACCATGCTTCTCAATGACGTGTCCACAATACGAGATTTTATTCTTGAAAAACTCACATTTCTCTCTCTTAGCATGCAGACCATACTCACTCAGCCTGGTAAGCACTTTACCAAGGTTCTGGAGATGCTCTTCATCATTCTTGCCAGTCATGATGATATCATCAAAGTAACATGTTCCTGGGATATCTTGGAGTACTTGGTCCATTGCTCTTTGCTAAATTGCTGTAGCTGATTTGATGCCAAAATGAGATGATTATACTGGAACGATCCCTTGTGAGTGTTGACTGTGAGGAACTTACCTGCTTGTCTCCTCAATCTCTAATTGCAGATGGGCTGGTGACAAGTCAATCTTTGAAAACTTCTCCTGCCTGCTAAAGACCCCAAAATATTTTCTATTTGTGGCAGGGGATACTGCACAGTACACAGCACTGGGTTGATGCTCACTTTGAAATCCCCACATATGCGAACGGCTCTGGCCTTCTCTTTCTTAATCACCAGGGCAGTGGGTGTGGCCAATCACTCCACTCAACCTTGGAGAGAATTCCAGACACCTCTAAGCTCTGAAGTTCAGTTCAGCGCGTAAGGCACAGGATATGTTTTATGGAATCTTGGTGTTGCAGGTTCATTCAATTCAATTCTGGTCTTCATGCCTTTGAGTTTACCAATACCCTTCTCAAACACCTTCTCATTAGCTTGAGCAGTGGTGACAGTCCCTGGTTAGTGCTATCATTTGGACTGCAGTTGACTGTTGATGTCACACTGAGTGCCAGTCTAGTTGGATTTTTTTCAACCTTTCACGTCCAAGCAATGCTGCCCTCCACTTTTCAATACATAAAGCTCTGACTGTTGTGCTGGGCTTCTATATATCACATTTACTTTCAGTTGCCTTTGGAAGACACTTTTTTGCCAGTGTAAGTCTTTAGCATCACTGAGGTCTTTTTTAATGGTATCATAGGAAACAGCCTGTTGTAGTCAGCCTCTGGAATTATGGACAAAGCTGACCCTGTATCAAGCTCTATTTTAGTTTTACACCTGATTCGTTTATTGAGATCCAGATAATTTTGTGATCTGCTTCAGTTATACTATGCAGTTCTAGGAATGACAGTCGAGCTTTGTCAGACTCTATGTTGTCTGATTCTGTTTTACATTTGGTAACTTTATGCATTTGCTTAGTTCTGTATTTGAGAGCTTTCACTTGGTTGTTTTTTTTTATCTGCCTTGCACATTCTCACTTAAGTGATCTTGTCTGTGACACTTGCTGCAGACTTTTTCTTTGAAACAACAGTCATTTGCATCATGGGAGGATTTGCCACATTGATAACATCTTTGGCTTTTTACACCATTCAGGGACATTTTGTGCATTTCACATTCTAAAAACCTTTTCTGTAGTTCTGCTGCATCCTTTGCTGCATTTTCTAATGACGTTGCAATGGTCGATGCCCGTTCTAAGATTATGTCTCTTCTGGCAGTAGCCGCTTTTGAGTGCTCTTACTTTGCATGCTACATACAAGCCTGTCCCTCAACGCATCAGAAAGTCCATCTCTAAAGTCACAGTACTGGGAAAGTTTGCGCAGTTCTGTAATGTGTTTGGAAATGCTTTCATCCTTTGGTTCCTTTTGTAAAATGTAAATCTCTTAGCTATTACCAGCAGTTTAGGGTTCAAGTGTTTTTGTAAAATTGCTAGTATTTCGTTGAATGTCTTTCTTCTGGCTTTTCAGGAGTTACTGAGTTCGATAAGAGACTACACTCTAGCACCGATTAAGTTAAGAAGTGTGGGAGCTTTCTTTTGCTCCTCCATGTTGTTCGCACTACAATACAGTTCAACTCCCAGTCTTCATTAACACTACTGAGTTCATAAATTTTCTCAACTAAAGCCATCGTCATGTTATTTTCACCTTACCTTTGTTAGTTGTATATTTCTTGCAATTACTCACATACCCCTTTGTTGGCATCCATAATGGCTTTTTATCCGTTCTGTTTAGCTCTTTTCTCTCAATGTCTCGTCCCATAATCATCCTGTGACTGTGGGTGCAGTTGGTGAGATTATCTGAGGTTTGGGTTCATACTCGTCGCTAATTTGTTGTGTCTTTTCAACTGCATACCCATTAAATAAAATCACACATGCAGGAGATGGCTTTAACTTGTGTTTTCACATTGCAATGAGGGAGGGAGGGAGGGAGAGAGAGAGAGAGAGAGAGAGAGAGAGAGAAATCAATCAGTGTGCATGTATAGGCAACAGTCCATATGTAGTGCTAAGGGGAGTCATTGCTCTAAAAGAAATAGATCCATACATTACAGACGGGATTTCAGATATAGATTTTGAACTCCAGCATGCCATAGACAGCTACTGTTGGCCCAGATGTTCACAGGACTTTAACTTTTGTCTCATTTGCAGAAAATACCTGGCCTTGGGCTCTACTGTTCTATGTTTATACCTTCAACACGTTAAGTGGATGGAACCTTTGTTCGGCTTTTAACAAGATTCCTTGTCAGTGAGGATATGCTAATGAATGTAAGATATGTAGTTAGTCCAACTGCAATTACAATGCAATGAGTTCTGTGGCAAAATACTTGTAATATTACTGTCATTTCAGTACTCATGAGTTTGCTGAGGTGCTCCAGATTACAAGAGTCTGAGTTAAACTGAAAAAGTACAAAACAACACAAATGCTGAAACATTGAAAGATTGGCTGCAGCATAAGCCATAACTCTATTGAGGGTTTGTGACACTGTTGCAAGCCATTACAGCAATTTATAAATGTCTTCACTGACAAAAGTCACAGCTCTTTCACAATTTCCAGGCATTTATTATTTCAGATGAAATCTATTTTAAAGCTATTTCATTTCCAGAGAAATATTGGGAGCCTGTACCTTAAGGTTATTGCTGGTAATGGTAGTTAGCTCTGACATACCGACTGTGAGTGAGCTGTGTTTTCACAGTGATGAAGGCCGAACATTGCCCTTGAGGTACAGTGTCTGTATGCACCATCACTCACTCCAATGCACTTCAACTGAGGTGTGAAGTCACTTAGGACAAAAGGCTCCAATGTGTTGTGAAGGACATCGCGATTTGATGGCAGCTTATTTGCGTGAAGCTGAGTGATGACATTTTCTTCATTTGGGAATAGTGATGGAAATCACAATGACAAAAACAGAGCTAGAAATAAACAGTCAATGCTGGAAATGTTCAGCAGAGCAGGCAGCACCTGTCGAGAGAGAGAGAGAGAAACAGGAGAAACATACAAAATGCTGGAGGAACTCGAAGGGTCAAACAGCATCTCTTGAGACCCTACGAATATGTATTGTCTGGATTTCGGACAGCTCTCCCACGCAGGCCCTTTATACTTCATCTTACAGTTATACAAAGCTCAGTTAAGTTTCCCCTCAGCCACTCATGCTCCAAGGAATCTATATCAGACTTTCTAGTCTTCCTTCATTGTTATAATTTTCCCATCCTCGCAACATGCTTGTATTTCTCCTCCATGCTCCCAGTGTCCAATTACACCATTCCTAGAATGTGGTGAAAGAAGCAGTATATAGTTGCCCAGCTGTGGCTTAACTAGCTTCGCACTCAGTTATGGAATAACCTCCCTATGCTCTGGGTCATTGCTAACAAGCATCTCAGAATATTTACAAACACAACCAATGTTCTTCTATTTTAGGAAATTTATTGCCCAATATTCAAGCATATTTTTGTTCAATCAGTAGATGTGAGCTAGAAATGAGTTGTATTTTGCATACGCAAATGTACAGGGCAGCGACAAAGAAGCATTTTGAAGTCTACTTCCAAAATTTAATTCCTTTGAGACCAATTGTAGAAATTCAGCAAAAGAGGTTACTAAACTTTCATCACCATATCTCACTTATAATACATAGTGCAGAAGGCAAATTTCCATCATTATATAAACTCTTTAGAATCTGAAAGCTTTTTGTTTTATAAATTGTTCATGACAGACAATATTTTTGATAAACTTATTAAATACCAAATAATTGGCTTACTGAGTTACTGATGTCTTTATTCTCCACAGTTTGATTTATTCTATTTCTGTCTATATTCACGAATTGCAATAAGATATTTAGCATAAAGGAGGACAGACAAACACACACCTTTGCCCCATCCACTATACCACCCATGATCATCCAGTGCCCTTTTAATTCCAGTTCCCATTCCCATATCTGTCCATGGCCTCCTCTACTGCTAATTTGAGACCAAATGAAGATTAAAGGGACAGCACCACATCTTCTGTCTTGGTAGTCTCCCACCTGACAGCATGAACAGCAATTTCTCCACCTTCTGGTAACCACTTCCCTCAGTCCCTTCCTTTGTTTACCCTTATCCTACCACACAATCACCCCATCTCTTTTCCCTCCCCTGTCCTTTAAAACTGGCCAATACCCACATATTCATCCCTGCAGTTCCCTTCCTCACCTCGTTTCCTTTATTCAATGGTCTACTGTCTGCTCCCATCATATTCCATCTTCTTCCATCTATCACCTCCCAGTTTCTTCCCACTATTCCCTACCTCCCTCAGCTGTCTATTACACCCCCTCATCTGGATCCACCTATCAGATTCTGCCAGATCTTGCTTCACCCCTTCCCCCTGCCACTTTATACTGGCCATCTCCCTCTTTCTTTCCAGTCCTGTTGAAGGGACTCAAGCTAAAACATCAACTGTCCATCTCCCTCCATTGATGCTGCCTGACATGCTGAGTTTCTCCTGCAGTTTGTGTATTGCTCCAGATTTCCATCATTTGCAGAATCTTTTATATTCCCATTTAGCATCTGGGTTCTCCTGAGGTTACAGCATAGTTTCACTCACAGTTCATATCCAAGTCTGAAATCAAAATGTGTGGGAAAGGGTCTCAGGAACAGCGGTGATGGAAGAGTGAGCAGGCATAAGAAGAGCAGCTGCATGCCAGGCTCACTTTCTCAGGGAGTGAGTGAGTGAAAACTGAACACAGTACTCCAAGTGGGGTCTGACCAATGTCTCGTATAGCTGTAACATTACCTCATGGCTCTTGAACTCAATCCCATGGTTGTTGAATGCCAAAAAGCCATATGCCTACTTAGCAAAACTGTCAATCTGTGCAGCAGGTTTAAGAGTCCTATGGACACGGACCCCAAGATCTCTCAGACCCTCCACACCGCCAAGAGACTTACCATTAATATTATGTTCTGTCTTCAAATTTGACTTACCAAAATGAACCACTTCACTGGGTTGAAGTCCATCTGCCACTTCTCAGCCCAGTTCTGCATCTAACCGAAGTCCTGCTGTTACCTCTGACATCCCTCCAGACTATCCACAACACCCCCAACCTTTGTGTCATCAGCAAACTTCTGAAATGCCCGGTTTGCTGCCGCTGCTACTGTGCAATTGAGAATCTCCGGAGGGAAGGCCCCAGAATCCCCAGCTTTGCCTGCTGCTAGCGATCGAGGCTGGGGTCAAAGCGTTTGGCAGAGATGGTGCTTGGTACTCGGTGTCAGAGGGCTGATCAGAGGCTTGAAGTTTTTGGACGACTCAGAGTCGGACTGTAGTCGGGCATGGCAGGGAGAGTTTTCTTCCTTCTCCTGTCTGCATGAGATGTGGGACTTTGGAGAGACTTTGAACTTTTTTACTGTGCCCATGGCCTGTTCTTCATCAAGTTATGGTATTGTTGCACTGTTGTAACTATATGTTATACTTATGTGGTTTTTGTTAGTTTTTCAGTCCTGGTCTGTCCTGTGTTTCTGTGATATCACACCGGAGGAATATTGTATCATTTCTTAATGCATGCTTTACTAAATGACAATAAAAGAGGACTGCATGTCCTCATAATCTAAAAAAAACTTACTAACTCAAACAACAGGAATTCTGCAGATGCTGGAAATACAAGCAACACACATAAAAGTTGCTGGTGAACGCAGCAGGCCAGGCAGCATCTCTAGGAAGAGGTGCAGTCGACGTTTCAGGCCGAGACCCTTCGTCAGGACTAACTCACCCTTCTACTTTGTACCTTCTACAGCTCAGTTATAAAAATCACAAAGAGGAAGAGTCCCAGAACAGATCCCTGCAGAACACCACTGATCACCGACCACCATGTCGAATATGAACCATCCACAACCACCCTTGGCCTTCTGTGGGCAAGCCAATTCTGGATCCACAAAGCAAGGTCTCCTTGGATCCCATGCCTCCTTACTTTCTGAAGGAGCCTTGCATGGGGAAGCTTATCAAATGTCTTACTGAAATTCATATACACTACATCCACTGCTCTACCTTCATCAATGTGTTTTGTTACATCCTTAAAGAATTCAATCAGCTTATAAGGCAAGACCTGCCCTTGACAAAACAATGTTGACTATCACTAATCAGATTCTCCAAATGCTCATAAATCCTGCCTCTTAGGATCTTCTCCAACAACTTGCCCAACACTGAAGACTCACCGGTTTATAATTTCCTGGGTTATCTCTACTCCCTTTCTAGAACAAGGGAACAACATTTGCAACACTCCAATCCTCCGGTACTTCTCCCATCCCTATTGATGATACAAAGTTCATCACAAGAGGCCTATTGATGATACAAAGTTCATCACAAGAGGCTCAGCAATCTCCTCCCTCACTTCTCACAGAAGCCTGGGATATATCTCATCCGGTCCCTTTGACTAATGTAACTTAATGCTTTTCAAAAGCTCCAGCACATCCTCTTTCTTAATGTCTATATGCAAGTATTTCAGTCTGCTGTATGTAAGTCATCCCCACAATTGCCAAGGTCTTTTCCCCCAGTGAACACTGAAGCAAAATATTCATTAAGTACCTCCTCTGACACCATGCACACGTTTCCACTATTGCACCTGACTGGTCCTATTCTCACATGGCTTATCCACTTGCTCTTCACATACTTATAGAATGCCTTGGGGTTTTCCTTAATTCTGCTCACCAAGGCCTTCTCATGGCCCCTTCTGGCTCTGCTAATTCCATTCTTAAGCTCCTTCCTAGCAACCTTGTAATTTTCTAGAGCTCTAACTGTAACTAGGTTCTTGAACCTTTCATAAGCTTTTCTTTTCTTAACTAGATTTTCTACATCCTTTGTATACCATGGTTCTTTAACCCTACCATCCTTTCCCTGCCTCAGTGGAACACAACCTATGCAGAACTTCATGCAAACGTTCCCTGAATATTTGCCACATTTCAGCTGTGCATTTCCTAGAGGACATCTGCTCCCAATTTATGCTCCCAAGTTCCTGCCTAATAGCATCATATTTTCCTCTTCTCTAATTAAATGTTTTCCCAAATTGCCTGCCCTATTCCTCTCCAGCACTATGGTGAAGGAGATAGAGTTACTACCTCCAAAATGCTCACCCACCGAGAGATCTGACACCTGACCAGATTCATTTCCCAATACCAAATCAAGCACAGCCTCTCCTCTAGTTGGCTACACGTAAACACAAGATAATCTGCAGATGCTGGGATCAAAGCAACACTCACAACACGCTGGATGAACTCAGCAGGTCAGGCAGCCCACGGATGCTGCCCGACTTGCTGAGTTCCTCCAGCATGTTGTGAGTGTTCCTTTAGTTGGCTTATCTACATATTGTGCCAGGAAACTTTCTTGAACCCACCTAACAAACTCCACCTCATCTAAACCCCTTGCACTAAGGAGATGCCAATCAATATTAGGAAAGTTAAAATCTCCCATCACAACAATGCTATTATTATTGCTCCATTCCAGAATCTGCCTCACTATCTGCTTCTCGGTATCCCTATTACTATTGGTGGGTCTATAAAAAACACCCAGTAGAGTTATTGCCACTTTCCTATGTGACAAGAATACACATAGATAAGATGTTAGCTGTCCTGTGTGATCAGCAGTTGGTCTGCCACCTGTCTTCAGGAGAGAGAAAGAGATAAGGAAAACAATTGGAGCAGCATTTGGAGATGTGTAATGAAGGGGAAGGAGAGCTGTCTAGAGCGGCTCCCCCTTTGAACCCTGAACTGTTTGAAGTTATGAACAGGCGATACCCCAGCAAGGGGATAAAAAGGGACAGGTTCGCTAAGGCACACACACGACACCCGAGGTAACGAGACCCTGGAAGCGGTGCGCCTCTCACAAGTCGGTGGGAAGCTTTTGGGCGGCTGATCGCGGGATCAAGCCATAAACGCACAGGGTGGAAAGGCACGATCGGCGGGAACCTGGTGTGTGTCCAACCTTGCCTGGGCGCCAGGTTCACCGCAGGGAAACGATTCGTATCTGGAAACGGAGGGGTCACGGTTGGTGACCTCAGATGATATCACAAAGGGCTCGCACGAAAGCTGACTGTGAAGGTCTGTGTGTGGAAGCCGTTTTGAATATTCATTTGTTTTGCTCTCTCTCTCCTTCCCCCCCCACTATCCATCACCACGGCAACGATTACTGCGAACTGAACTGAACTTTGCGTCATTTTGAAACTGGTCATTTACCCCTAGACAACGATAGAGCTTGATTGATCCTGTTATCTTAATTCTGTGTACATGTATGTTTATCATTGCTGAACTGTTGCATTCATTATCCTTTTAATTAGAGTACTGTGTTGCTTGTTTCTTTAATAAAACTTTCTTAGTTCTAGTAATCCAGACTCCAACTGAGTGATCCATTTCTGCTGGTTTGGCAACCCCGTTACGGGATACGTAACATAAGTGGGGGCTCGTTCGGGATTTTGAACGCTAAATTTGGGACGGAGTAAATTGATTGGGTTAAAATTCCCGAAAGAAAGAAAAGACAAACAGCAGAACTGGAGGCTGAGGAATTTATAAAGGCACCGACCTTGGAGGCATTAGAGGATGCCAGGAAATCGGAATTGGTAGCTGTGGCCAAACAGTTGAATCTTGCTAAGGGGAAGTCGACAATGAGGAGAGAGGAGATACACAGAGCTATCGTAGAGCACTATGTATCTAAAGGTGTGTTTCCCCAAGGCGAGCTGGAGGTGGTGTCTATTGAAAAACCTGCTGGAGACGCGGTACAGGTACAGCTTGAAAAACTGAGACTCGAGCACGAGTTCCGGGTACGACAGTTGGAGAGAGAAGAGAAAGAGAGGCAATGGGAGTGAGAAGAGAGAGAGAGGCAGAGGGAAAGGGAATTTGAGCTGGAGAAGTTAAAGATAAGGGCCGAGCAGGGGCTCGTGCCGAACCAAGGTGGAGGGTTCCGGGTGACCCAGGAGGTTAGGCTGGTTCCCCCATTTGACAATACCGACGTGGATCGGTACTTTCTCCATTTCGAGAAAGTAGCTATGTCAGGACTGGCCGAGGGATAAGTGGGTTGTTTTGCTTCAAAGTGTACTGAAAGGGAAAGCCCAAGAAGCTTACTCAGCTTTGTCCGCGGGAGATGCCCAGAGGTATGAGGTGGTGAAAGAGGCCATCCTCAGGATTTATGAGTTGGTCCCGGAGGCATACTGGCAGAGGTTCCGGAATGCGAGCAGTGGGACCGCACGTATTTAGAGTTTGCCCGTGAGATGCAGACATATTGTGAGCGTTGGTGCGCCTCGAAGGGGGTAGAGGGGGATTGTGACAGACTGCTGCAGCTGATCCTGATTGAGCAGTTTAAAGGTTGTGTCCCTGAGGGTCTGAGACCCTACCTAGATGAGAAAGAGGCAGCCACGTTAGCCGCAACTGCTAAGTTAGCGGATGAGTATGCGTTGACGCATAAAATGAAGTTTGCCCCGAGTAAAGGCTACCAGAAGGGTAGTCAGGTCGGCGGGGAGAGTCCGCCGGAAAAGTCAGAAAGTAAGCCGGGGACTAGCGAGAAGGATAAGGTAGACCGAGAGCAGTCTGGCAGGAAGTCTCCTGGGGTCGTCTGTTATAATTGCGGGAAAGTCGGACACTTTGCGTCCAGGTGCTTTGCCCCAAAGAAGGAGACAGGAAAAGGAAAGACAGCGATTTTGACTGGCTGTATCGAGCTGGTAAACGAACCGCTAGGGAAGGACAGGTCTGCCAAAGTTCAGGAAGGGCGCGAGAGGTTTATCTCGGCCGGATTGGTGTCAGTGAAGGAGGGGTTAAAACCAGTTCCAGTGCGGATCTGGAGAGACACGGGAGCGTGTCAGACACTAGTACTGAAGAGTGTATTAGAGTTTAGCTCAGAGACCCAGACTGGGGAGGTCAAGGTCGAAGGTATTGGGGAAGGGACAGAGTCAGTCCCTTTGCACCAGATAAACTTACAAAGCAACCTGGTCTCTGGACTAGTCACGATCGGGGTGAGGTCCGAATTACCGATGAAAGGCGTGGAAGTCTTGCTCGGTAATGACGTCGCCGGGGGAATCGTGTTCCCAGTCGTGAGATTGACAGGTCAGCCTGCCAGCATTGAGGCCCCGCTCATGGACTCACGGGTTCATCACGGGACCGCAGTAGTGAATTTAGCTGAGACGTTTCTGCCAGTCTTGTACGAGACAGGGGTAGAAAATGAAAAGAAGGAGTGTAGTGAGACAAGAGGTAGTGAGGGAGCTGGGACAGACATAGCAGTAGCCAGGAAAGAATTTGTGCAGACGCAGGAGCGAGACAAGCGGCTGATGGTTTTGGCAGAGACAGCTCTCTCTGACACAGACTTGACAAGGGAACTAGTAGGCGATTGTGTGGAGGAGGAAGTGCTAAGGAAGCAAGGGAGACCAAGTACCGTGCCCGCAGATGAGGAATGGGGGGGGTGGTGCAAAAGAGTTATGGGGATGAGGTTTTTAACTTGGCCCACGTGGTACCCCCCTGGTGGACATTTTGCGGTACTGGAGGGAACAGTTGGTGGAACCATGAAAGAGGTTTACCGGCTGCCCAGGGGGAAGAATGTTATTGATTATGACCGACGCGAACTGAGACGGTCACAGGCTTTTGATATGCTAACAAACCTAGTCGGTGTTAGCACGGAAATCAATGAAGCTAGGGTCCCTCCGATAAGAGAAAAAAACCATTTTGAAAAGATGAGTATGGTATCGACCAGATGGGAGAAGGCTATTGTTTTGGCCCGGTCTGCTGATAAGGTCTCTCCCTTAATCCCTGAACAAAGCGACTCTTTAGGAGAAGTAATTAAACGACTCGCACCCATGTGTTTGATTGTCCCGAGGCGATGCAAAGAACTGGGACATTGGGTGGTGCTTGTTACAATAGGTCAGCATAGTAAGCAACAGCCATATAGAATGAGTAATTCAGTGACTAAAGGGCTGACGAACACAGAGGTGTGTATTGGCAATTTAATACGGCTGTCTGAAGCCAGCTTGATAGTGAACCTTGAAAAATATGAGTTCGGCCACACGAAGGTCACTTACCTGGGAATTGTGGTGACACAGGGGCAGCTGGCAGCGATGCAAGCTACAGTGCAGGCTATCGCTGACCTCCCAACCCCGACAGACAAGAGGGCCCTCAGAAGGCTCTTGGAGATGGTGGGGTACTGTAGGAAGTTTTGCAATAACTCTGCGGTCACTACCCCTCCCCGTCCTACTAAGCCCTTGCGAGAGAAAACTAAGTCGGAATGGGACGACCCTTGTTATTGTGGTCCGGGACAAAACCAAATGAGAGGTTACATTGATCGCAATTCATCAGTGTTTTTGGCCACTATGAAGTTTGCTAAGTTGGAGCCTGGTCTAAGGGATTATTAATAACACATATAAAGGAACATGTGACGAGAATACACATAGGTGTTAGCTGTCTTGTGAGATCAGCAGTTGGTCTGCCACCTGTCCTCAGGGGAAGGAGAGATAAGGGACAATGAAGCAGCATCTGGAGATGTGTAATGAAGGGACGGGAGAGAGAGCTGTCTGGAGCGGCTCCCCCTTTGAACCCTGAACTGTTTGAAGTGATGGACAGGCGATCTGGAGATGTGTAATGAAGGGACGGGAGAGAGAGCTGTCTGGAGCGGCTCCCCCTTTGAACCCTGAACTGTTTGAAGTGATGAACAGGCGATACCACAGCAGGGGGATAAAAAGGGACAGGTTCGCTAAGGCAGACACACACGACACCCGAGGTAACGAGACCCTGGAAGCGGTGCGCCTCTCACGAGTCGGTGGGAAGTATCGGACCTTAAACGCACAGGGTGGAAAGGTACGATCAACGGGAACCCGGTGTGTGTCCACCCTCGCTTGGGTGCCGGGTTCACTGCAGAGGATCGACCGCATCTGGAGGAGGGGTCACAGTCGGTGACCTCAGGTGACATCACAAAGGACCCGCTCGAAAGCTGCGTGTGAGCAATATCGCCGGTCTGTGAGTGGAAGCCGTGTCTGAATGATCAGTTGTTCCCGTTCTCTCTCTCTCTCTCTCTCCCTCCCCCCATGTTGTCCATCGCCATGGCAACGATTACTGCGAACTGAACTAAATTGGACTGAACTTTTGTGTCACTTTGAAATTTGGTCATTTACCTCTAGACGACGATAGAGCTTGATTGATCCTGTTATCTTAATTCTGTGTACATGTATGTTTATCATTGCTGAACTGTTGCATTCATTATCCTTTTAATTAGAGTACTGTGTTGCTTGTTTCTTTAATAAAACTTTCTTAGTTCTAGTAATCCAGACTCCAACTGAGTGATCCATTTCTGCTGGTTTGGCAACCCAGTTACGGGGTACGTAACACCTATTTCTGAGTTCCACCCACACTGACTCAGTAGACCATCCCTCCATGACTTCCTACTTTTCTGCAGCTGTGACACTATCCCTGATTAGCAGTGCCACACCCCACCTCTTTTGCCTCCCTCTCTTTTCTTTTTGAAACATCTAAAGCCTGGCGCACTCAGCAGCCATTCCTGCCCCTGAGACGTCCAGGTCTCTGTAATGACCACAATGTCATAGTTTCATGTATTGATCTATGCTCTAAGTTCATCCCCCTTGTTTATGATACTCCTTGCATCAAAATAGACACATCTCAAACCATCAGGCTGAGTGCATCTTTGCTCTAATATATGCCTATCCTTCCTCACAAACTCCCTAAAAGCTGTCTCTACTTGTTCTCCAACCTCCCCATCCTCTGCCTCTTCACTTCAGTTCCCACCCTACTGAAAATCTAGTTTAAACCCTCCCCAGTAGCATTAGCAAACCTCTCCGCCAGGATATTGGTCCCCCTCAGATTCAAGTGCAACCTATCCTTTTTGTACAGGTCACACCTGCCCCAGGAGAAGTTCCAATGATCCAAAAATCAGAATCCCTGTCCCTGCTCCAATCCATCAGCCATGCATTTATCTTCCACCTCATTCTATTCCTATACACTCTGACTCTTGGCACAGGCAGCAATCTAGAGATTACTATCTTTGAGGTCCTGCTTCTCAGCTTACTTCCTATCTCCTTGTATTCTGCTTTCAGAACCTCCACCCTTTTTCTACCTATGTCGTTGGTACGCATATTTATCACAATCTCTGACTGCTCATCCTCCCATTTCAGAATATTGTAATTGCGCTCAGAAACATCACAAACCTTGGCACCTGGAAGGCAAAATACCATCCCTTTTTCTTTTTTGCGCCCACAGAATCCCCTATCTGTCTCCCTAACTATAGAGTCCCCTATTACCACTGCCATCCTCCTCTATTCCAGACCCTTCTGAGCCACAGGGCCAGACTCAGTGCCAGAGGCACGGCCACTGTTGTTTCCCCCAGGTAGGTTCCCCGCCCCCCACCAACAACACTCAAAATGGAGTACTTATTATTAAGGGGGACAACCACAGGGGTGCCATCTACTACCTGATGCCCTCTCTTCCCTCTCCTGTTAGTCACCCACTTATCTGTCTCCTGTGACCCCGGGGTGACCACCTGCCTGTAGCTCCTGTCTATCACGTCCTCAATCTCCCTAACAATCCAAAGGTCATCGAGCTGCAGCTCCAGTTCCCTAACTCGGTCTCTAAGAAGCTGCAGCTCAATGCACCTGGTGCAGATGTGGCCATCAGGGACATCCCACATCTGACACCCAGAATAGAAAACAGGCCTCGCAATCATTTCCACTATTCTTGTCGGGGGGGGGGAGTAACCTATCTCTCCTAGGTCCATTCTCGCCGAAGCCCCGAAGAGCCAAAGCCTGCTACTCTGACTTAGACTACTCCGACGACCTCTCCACTAGGCAGTGCCTCTCTTTTATTTTGGCGCTTTCTCAGCTTCCTTGCGCAATGATGCGCTACTGCGTCAGCGCACTTCTCCACAACTTGTGCGAAGCTCCCTCTCTCTTCGAGTCAATTGGTCCACCGCTAATGCGGCGAGACCCGCGAAACGCTCCTTTTTTTTAAGCTCTTCTCCCCGACCTGTGCAAAGCCCACTGTCTCTTCAGATTGATTGGTCTGCTGCTAATATATCTCCAGGTTAGGACTGAGTGAGACTTGGAAGGCAATTCTGAACTTCTCTGGTGGTAGTCCCTTGCAATTTGTCACTCTTGTCCTTCTACCTGGTAGAGGCTGTGGGTTTGGAAGGTATCATCCAAGGAATCTCAGTTCATCTGTAGATAGTACGAACTGCTGCTACAAGCCAATATCAGGTCAAAACTCAAAACCCTGAGCAAGGAGCTAATTATCATAACATCCCAATTCTAGCATCTATTCACTGCAGAACCCTTACTAGCTCAGAAAGACAATTTCATATTTTGTGATGATATTGATAACATTATTTGAATTAACAGGAAAACATCTCTATGAGAACTGTACAGAGAATAGTGTGCAAAGGGTATGGTCAAAAATTGATTAATACTATTACTACAATCTATCCAGATTAATCTTAGAATTTAATGGGATGCTTATGGATTGATTGCTATGTGTTATGGAGTCAGTATCCATCAACCACCAACTAAAATTGGAAACAATTAGCAGCAGGTCAGGCAGGATCAGGTCAGAAAGGGAACCTGCAGAAAGCCAACTATCCCACTATTATAAGACTATAGAATGGACCTTTTATGAACCTTTTGTATGATGAGATGGACTGTTGACCTTATTATGGCCTTACACCTTATTGTCTACCTGCACTACGTTCTCTCTCCGACTGCAACATTGCATGAACTAGAGAAAATCTACAGAAGGCTGGAAATCCAAACAACATTCTCAAATGCTGGAAGAAATCAGCAGGCCAGGCAGCATAAATGGAAAAGCGTAAACAGTCGACGTTTTGGGCTGAGACCCTTCATCAGGACTGGAGAAAAAAGATGAGAAGTCAGAGTAAGAAAGTGGGGGTAGAGGAGGAAGAAATACAAGGTAGATGAAGCTGGGAGGGGGAAGAGGGAGGGGTGAAGTGAAGAGCTGGGAAGTCGATTGGTGAAAGAGATTAAGGGCTAGAGAAGAGGGAATCTGATAGGAGAGGACAGAGGGCCTTGGAAGAAAGGGAAGGGAGAGGAGCAACTGAAGGAACTAATGGGTAGGTAAGGAGATAAGATGAGAGAGGGAAATGGTGACGGTGGAAGGCATTACTGCAACTTCAAGAAATCAATGCTCATGCCATCAGGTTGGAGGCTACCCAAATGGAATATAAGCTGTTGCTCCTCCAAACCTGACTGTGGCCTCATCGAGGCATTAGATGTCCTTAGTCCATGACCTCCTCTGCTGCTGCAATGAGGCCATACTCAGGTTGGTTTTGTCTGGGTATCCTCCAACCTGATGACATGGACATCAATTTCTCAAACTTCTGGTAATTCCACCACCCCCCCCCACCCCACTTCACCATTCCTATTTACTTCTCTCATCTGATCTCCTTACCTGCTCATCACCTCCTTCTGGTGCTCCTCTCCCTTCCGTTTATTCAATGGCCTTCCGTCCTCTCCTATCAGATTCACTCTGCTCCAGCCCTTTATCTCTTTCTCCAGCATTTTGTGTATTTTGCTGTAACAGTGCATTCTTTTATTGCTTTCTCTTGTATGAACTGGATGCACTGATGTGATGAAATGACCTGTATGGATGTCATGCAAAATAACATTTTCATTGTACTCAGTATGTTTTACAATAATAAACCAATTTAGCAATTTATCAGAGTCAAAGAACTTTCAAACTGCATCAGTAGTTCTTTTTATTTTCAGAACCATTTGAGTTCTGTCAAAACTGCATCTCTCCATTACAACATCTAAAGAGAATTGTGATGGCAAAGTCTAGCATCTCTAAATGCTTTGGTTACTACTTAAATTAGCACAAACATGCCTGATTCCGAAGTTTTTACTCTGCAGATTTGAAGTGTGACAAGCTTCTATTAAAATACATAAATGGAAAGACTAAGAAACCTCTCATACATATAAATACTTACTAATAAGGGCACAGAATGAGCAAAACTCCTTTAAATGCAAATAATCAAAGTTATTTTGTGAGATTATTTTGCATTAAGCCTTGCCTTCTTTTAATTAAAATAATTTGTAGAGATTACAGCAGCTATGTTTATTTTCTATTATTCTCCAGTACAGTAAGAAGTAACTGACCTATGTATATTAAAAAATCAATGCAAAACTGTTGCTCTGTAGATAGGTTATATCTGAAATAAAAGCAAAAGATGTTCAGCAGACTAGAAATTCTTTAAGAGAAGGAGAGTTGTGTTAACTGGTGCTCTGGTGAGGGATTTTATGCCCAGCAGTCCCAGCAGCAATATTCCTGCATCCAAGATGGAGTTAGTTGGTCTAAGTATCCAAAAGTCACAGAAGCTACAGAAGGAACTGCAGTTATCTCCACAGCATATAAGATTCCTTGAAACTGATGCAAAAAAAGCAACCTGCACATGCTGGAAATCTGAAATAAAAACAGAAAAATGTCTTACCAAGAGGTTGAAGACTCTTTCACCTAAAACATTAAAAAAATTTACTAAAAGATTATTGACCTGAAACATTGACTTCCTCATGCACCATCTCCTTGTTTCTCCTTGTACACTAGCACCACCATGAATTTGGTGCTAAGGTTTACAAGGAGAAACAAAAAAAATAGTGAAAAGTTTGGCAGAAGCTTCATTTGAAGAGAGAACAAAGTGACGGGGAGGCAGAAGGATCTGTGGAGGAGTTTGGAGAACTTGAAGCCTGGGAAACTGAAGGATCACTTGCAAATTTCAGAACCTTTAAATCCAGAGGCCATCATTTCAGTAGATCAGAGATATCAGAAGCTTGGAGTCACCCATAGGGAACGGATACAAAGCAAGTTGAAAGCAAGTGTGGATATTTTAAAATTCAGGTTAACCAGGAGTCAGAGTAGGTTAGTGAGAACAGGACATGGACGGAAGGGGGTCAATGCAACGTTGAACAGGGTAAGTAGAGTTTTGTACAATATCTTACATTTACAGAGAGTTGAAAATAGCAGATCAGCCACTAATGTCTTGGAATAGAGGCTAAAGTCAGAACTATAGCTGTGTCTGCACCATTAAGATTCCATGAGACTGATGCAAAAAAAAAGACAATGATCTGGAAATCTGAAATAAAAGCAGAAAATTCGTACCAAGAGCTCAAAGGGTCTTTGACCTGAAACATTAAAAAAAGTTCTACTGAAAGATTGACTCTGTTTCTCTTTGCACAGATGCTACCTGATGAACTGAGTTTTTCCAGCATTTTCTGTTTTTACTACATAGGTAGAAATTGGTAGGTGTATTCACAAGAGACACTGCAGATTCTAGAAACCTTGAACAACACATAAAATGCTGGGGGAGGTCAGCAAGTCAGGCAGCATCTATGGAGGTAAATAAACAGTTGACGTATAACGTCAAGACCCCTCATCAGGACGGGAATGGAAGAAGACAGAAGGCAGAATTAAAGGTTGGAAGAGGGGATAGAGTAAAAGCTGTGGGGTGTCTGGTGGGCTCAGTGGGTTGCATCAGAACTTGCCTGTAAGAATTCAAGAACACACAAAAATAGGAGCAGGATTAGGCCACTCAGACCCTCAAGCCTGTCCTACTGTCAAAATGATGATGACCGATCCATGCTGGCCTCATCTCCTCTTCTGTGGCAGTTCCTCATCACCCTCAATATTTCAAATGTTTATCATCCTCTGCCTTGAATATACCGAATAATGTGGACATTCCAGAGATCCACCACTCATCCACACACCACAGATGATAAAGGTCAACAATTTATTTTGCGGCTATGTCTCCTTGTTGATGACTCTCTCTCTGATGGAAAGGTCTCAACACTTAGAGACACAGGAGACTGCAAATGCAGGAATCTGGGGCAACACAAATCTCCCCCTCCCCTTCTCACTTTCAAATCGCTTACTATCTCTTCTTTCAGTTAGTCCTGACGAAGGGTCTCGGCCCAAAATGTCGACTATAACTCTTCCTATAGATGCTGCCTGGCCTGCTGCTTTCACCAGCAATTTTTATGTGTGTTGTTTGAAATTCCAGCATCTGCAGATTTCCTCGTGTTTCCAGGAGGAACTTAATAGGTCAGGCAACACCTATGGGGAAAAATTGAAATTTAACATTTTGGGTTGACACCGGAAGAGTTGCAGCTTGCCATTGAGAACAGATAAGCCATCACTTGGACATCTCAACATCTACCTTGTCAAGCCTCCTGAGGATCTTGCATATGTTCATCATTTGTTTACAGCCTGGGGGCCGAAGAGTAAAGTTAATGTAACTTTATTTAACATAACTCCTATTTAGTATAGAACATAGGCCCTTTGGTCCACAATGTGTCCACAATTTAACCTTTACTCACTGGAATTCAGAAGAATGAAGGGTGACCTCGTTGAAACATATTGAAAGTTGAAAGGCCTTGACAAATTGACAAGAAAATATCTCCTACGGTGGGTGAGTCTAAGACCAGAGGACACAGCCTCAGAAGAGAGAAGCATCATTTTAGAATGGAGATGAGTAGGAATTTCTTTAGTCAGAGAGTGGTAAATCTGTGGAATTTGTTGCCACGGGTGGCTGTGAGGGCCAAGTCATTGGGTATATTTAAGGTAAAGGTTGATAGATTTTGATTAGTCAGGGCATGAAGGAATACAGGGAGAAGGCAGGAGATTGATACTCAGAGGGAACATGGATTAGCCATGATGAAATGGCACCCCAGACTCAATGGACCAAATGGCCTAATTCTGCTCCTATGTCTTAAGGTCTAATTCAAGATCAATCTAATGCTTCCCATCCATTTTTCATTGCTCAATGTGCCTACCTAAGAGTCTTTTAAATGTCCCTAATGTAGTTGTCTCTGTCATCCACACTGGCAAAGCATTCCATGCACTCACCACTCTCGATGTAACAACCTACCTCTGTCATTCCCCCTTAAACTTTCCTCCAATCACCTTAAAATTATACCCTCTCATACTAGCCATTTCCACTCTGGGAGAAAAGCACTATCTGTCCACCCTAGCAATACCTCTTATCATTTTTTACACTTCTATCAAATAACATGGAAATATATTGTGGGTCTTTCACTATTCTTGGTTCATCACCTGCTGATGGTTTATGCCACGATAAACAGTCTGAATTCAAGTTGGATCTGGAAATAGAAAATGTGGAAACATTTCCTGAAAGACAAAGAGTAGTAGCTCACCATTGAGAGTAGATGAGCCATCATCTCTGAAGGCATGTTTATTTGTACAATGTTGTAGGAATCACCACAGGCTAAAACAGCTTGGTGTTTGAGAAAACCTTCAGGCACTTTTAAATAAGACAAATAGATCAGTGAGATATAGGATATGCCTCCTTCTTCTCCTCAAACAGCAGCCCAGGCAGGAGAATGGCTTGATTGCTTTTTTCTCTCAAAAGCAGAAAGGCTTTGGAACATATACGAGAGAGAGGGGAAAAAAAACAGGTCTTTTAGTCACAATCTCTCTTTCCATTTATGCCGTTCTAATTTGACAGTACAGTATTAATCCGAGGATTCTTTTATTTCCCTATGGAAAATGTGAATAAATGGCTTTAATTTTATCGGAGTAGTGTCCTTGGGACATAACGATGTAATGCTGAAAAGATATAATTTGTCAGGTTATGTATTTATTTTAAAGCATTTAATATGCCTGTATATTAAGGGTTTATCTAACCATGTTGCTCCATTCCCAAGGTCTGCTGAATTATCCAACAGCAGTACATTTGTAAGTGAAGGTTATCATCCAAATGTGTCATTCAAGTTATTTTCAGGCAATCAAATAGATTTTGTAGAAATTGATAATGTGCTATAAACATGATAGTGAAGACCTCTGATTAATTAAAAATATAGCTTTCCTTAGTTTGACGGGCATTTAGCTGAAATTATAGGTAAAAGCAGGAGCACTTGCTGCACCTGCACAACACTTTCTCTGTAACCATAACATTTTATTCTGCATTCTGTTATTGCTTTTTTTCCTTTTCTGCTGTCTTGACATAGTGCACGGAATTAAGCAGCTGCCCTAAACGGATATAGCCAAGTGCATCACAATGAATGGAAGAGTGAAGGATATAGTCAAGTGCATCACCATGTCCCCCACCACTGAGCACATTTGCAAGGAGCACTGTCCCAGGAAAGCATCCATCCTCAAGAACCACCACCATCCAGGTCATGCTTTCTTCACACTACTACCATCAGGAAGGAAGTACAGGAGCCTTAGGGCCCATGCTAACAGGTTCAGGACCTGTTATTACCCCACAACTATCAGGACCTTAACTTAAATGGGTAACTCCACTCACCCCAACTCTGAACTGATTCTACAACCCGTGGACACACTTTCAAGGGCTATACAACTCATGTTCTCACTATTATTAATTCATTCATTCACCTATCTCTCTATCTGTTTATTTAACCTCCTTATGTGTTTATTTATCTTTCTATTTACTTATTATTATTTTGTTTTTGCACAATTCATCATCTTTAGCACATTAGCTGTTTGTTGTCCGTTGTGAGTAGTTTTTGATTGATTCATTTGTGTTTATTTTAATCTACTGTGAATGCTTGTAAGAAAATTAATCTCAGGGTAATATATGGTGACATCTACATATCTGGATAATAAATTTACTTTGAACTTTGGATAGCATGCAGATAAAGCTTTTCACTGTATCGCAGTACATGACAATAATAAAACAATTACCTAGAAGGACAAGGGCAGCAGGCACGTGAGAACACAACTTCCCACAGGTTACCCTTCAAATCACATATGATTTCAACTTGGAATAGATGGCCCTTCATTGTTATTGGGTCTAAATACAGAATCTTGCTCCACATCAGCAGCATGTGAGCACCTTCATCAGAAAGACTGCTGTAGTTCATGGGGCAGCAATCATCTTGATGGCATTTAAGTACTAGCTTTTCCAGTGATGATCATATCCCGACAAAAAATTTAAAAATTCATTCAAGATTCAAGGTTCAAAATTGTTTATTGTCATTCATCAGTACACAAGTGTAAAGGAGAACAAAATGATTGTTACTCTAGATCCAATGCAGCATAAAAAACACAGTAAGCATTAAGAACACTATGAAAATGACACAGTGAGTATGAACATGTAAGATTATCTTATATACATAAAGTGATTCTAGGTACCTAGTTGTAAGATAAAGGTAACCAAAAGTTAAATCTAAGGTAGAGTTTAAGAACATCTCAGCAGAAGAGATACGAATGGAAAGATTCAGAGACGGAACTCTAGAGTAAAAAATAACTTCGGGTGAACCCAGTGGGTCGAGCACAGTCGGCGGGGTGGTGGGGGGGGGGTTAAAGGGATTATTGATGAATAAGCACAGATGCACACTCTCAGTTTAAAGTGCTGACTATCTCTCTGCCTCCACAGATGCTGCTTGACACACTCATTAAATCCAGTAATTTTCTTTTTACTCTAGATTCAAAAATTAGCAGACTCTTTTGTCCACAGCATTCTTGCCCTACTGAGTATTTCCCACACTGTTGGTCCTTAATTCAGAGCTTAAAGATTCATTAAACACATGGCTGCCACTAATTGGTGAAAGTTATATGTGAGAGCTAACAGCCAGACCAATATTTTCCTAGTGGTATAAATGTACGATTCATAAGGAAATTTGTCACTTGATATGAAGAAATAATTTAACTAATTTTAATACTGATAATTTTTTGTTATGTCCTGAACCTGCTTTCTATGATAAGAGATAATTATTTCTGTTGGCATACATCAAAGATGCCAAAGAGCAATAAACCTATCTAATAACAATTAAATTATATTGAGCTATCAAATCACCATGTTATAAAGGTTCACAGCCATTAGCACCATTCCTGTGTTTTAATTTGATGACTCTGATAATGTGATGTGAAAATGAGAATAATACATTAATCTTAAACGATTAGAATGGCTTTAATTAGCATAGTTGGTGATGTGGCTAGAACCAATGTCAAGATTCCAACAACAGCCCTCTGCTCCTGTAAATATAACACTACATAGCCTAGGAATTGAAGTGCATAATCCAATTGTGGTTTCATTCAGAGTGAATCATACTAGCAACTGTTCCTGGGTGAAATTGAACTACTTGAGAAATTAGACCAAAGGCTAAGGAATTCCATGTGCATGCCAATGGGTTGTAGACCACCCAAGCAGAATATGAAATGCTTTTCCTTTCTCTTTTATTTTCTTTACACAGTTGTATAATGCATTTTTTTCATGAAGCCAGAGTTTAAAGGGATTGGAAAATTGAACCTCGCTCAGTTTGAGGGAGCACACAAGAAGCACAACATTGGCAAGGTTTAGTTTGCAATGTTCAGTTTGATGAACAAGCTGAAACATACAGGTACTCTGGACACCAGCTCCCACGCTGATCTCCTGGTGTTCATGCTCCAGCTTCAGTTGCACAGCCAATCTCATGATGAGCCATGGATAATGAGTCCACAGGCAATGAATACTCTATGAATAAATGATCCAGATGATAGAACATTGGGATTTATAAGCAGACAATGGAGTAATGGGGCTTTACTGCACAGTTTCAAGTAAAGAGGGTATCTGCCACCATTACCCATATAGTCAGTGAGCTCAGATGCTTAGCATCTTTTGGGTTATAAAACTTCTATCAACTCTCATCTATCTTGTCGTCTGATTATTTTTATCTGCTTTCCTTTGCTATGAATGGCAGTTCCTTCCTCCTTCCTCTTTACTCTGCCTGTGCTAGTTATAATTTTATATACCGCAATTTAAGTCACTGCTCAGCCTCCTGTCTTCCAAAGAAAACAACCCCCAGCTAATCCAGTCTTAGCTTTTTCCTATAATTTTCCAGAGCTGGTAACATACTGTTCACTGCACCCTCTCCACTGCAATCACAGCTCATCACTGATGTGGTGAGAAGAACTGCACCCTGTACTCAAGCTGTATAGATTAAAATAACCACGTTGCATGTTACAGAATGACAATAGAAATCTCTTTTTCGTCCTTTCAAGATGTATATTTCTCTTTCAAAAATCAAGTTGGTGCTTCTCTTATCTTTATGTCACACAATGTGATTGTGACATTCTGCACTGTAACAACAAAGGATAACTGAAATCAAAATGATCTTGTTTAATAGAGCCACACACAAAATGTGGGAAGAGCTGAACAGGTCAGGTGACATCCACGGAGGGAAGTAAACAGTCGACATTTCGGGCCAAGACCCTTCATCAGGACTGTTCTGAGGAAAGGTCTGTTTGCCAGGAATGAGGACTGTTTATTTCCCTCCATAGATACTGCCTGACCTGCTGAGTTCCTCCAGCATTTTGAGTGTAGTGCACAAGATATTAAGTATCTGCAGAACCTCTTGTGCTTTTGTTTAATATTCTCATTTACAGAGAGAGCAGGAAATTGTTGAGGTCAAGCACTTTGAAGCTTTTTGTAAGGATCAATGGACTGTGGTGATGGCAAAGTAATTATGGCATTACCTCATTCTGATTTCATTTGAATAATGTGCATGTACTACTTTAAGAAACAATTTTAGTAACTGTGTACAAGGAATGACTGGTGTGAGGAACGACGTATGTTTATGAGTGGGTGACGGTGTAACAGATGATATCTGGGATGTGAGTCCACATGTCAGGTGTCATCGTTCAGAACAAGCATGAATCATAGTAGGATTGAGGATAATTGCTGGAGTTGTTATTTCTTTCTTTATTTGGCAGTAACCCAATCTGTTCCTAGTGGATCATTGAGCTGTCATGTCTTAATGTCCTACACAGAGTTTCTCCGGTCAAAAATTTTCTCAGAAATGAACTGTTCTCACCTCCTACCACTGACCACTGAGATAGTGAGAGGGTTTGAAAAATAAAATAAGGAGGGGCAAAATGGATTAGTTGAAAAGGTTGTAAAGTGTGTTGCAGGACTGGCTAAATGTTCAACAATGACTAATTACCACTAGCTGTGAAATATACTGAATTGGGGGTTTTAGTGACTGATAAAGAAACTGACTTTCTTAATCTGTGATGAAGTATCTGAAAATTTGAGGTTGAGGAATTGTAGTAATCTAATCTGGCTCTTTTTCAGTACTGATTTTAATAAAATGCAAACACACGCTCTTGATCATTCTATTGTTAAGTCAATGCATGCAGTAATAATTCAGTATTCAAACCTTTCTGGGTTGAAGGGCTTTGGTAATAGTTTTCTTTATATAATTGTCCTGCCATGGTTTTATGAGAAATTTGAAGTTCGTGACTGCAGCATATAGAAGTTAGACCAGAAGACTGAAGTTGCTTGGGATTCAAACTGTTGTGTATTTAATATTTCAGCGGTATTTGAGTAATATTGTAAATGTATTCTTTGATTAAGCATTCTTATTCATTTAAATAATTTATTACAGATTATATGTTAAAATACATGAATTGCATAGATAATCATGCCACAGTGCTATATGCACGCATTTTGATTAAAAGTAAAAGCAAAGTTAGACTCGCATTCCCGACTCCCTTCTTTTCCTTTCGAATAGTTTAATGATATGAATTTACAAAGCATGACATAAACAGACCTGAGATGGCTACCTACCTGTTGAAGCCAGCAAGATGCTTTAGATCTTCACAGCGAGAAATGGTTATGTAAATAAAAGAAACACAGCACAGTCGAGTTTAAAGAAAAAACAGAAAACAAACAAATTCATGGGTTCATAAACGGTGAATACCAGATGATCATAATCATTAAAAAAGCAGAAATGACTGGTTGCATAAGAAAGATTGATGCATTTTATTACACATCATACATCTGGATATTGTATACTGAGCGAATCCAGCAGTATCTTAAAGCAAATGGAACAGCCGATGAGAAGTGAGTGCCAATTTTGATGACTGCATTAGATTTAAAGGCATACAGTTTGCTTAGCAGTTTGTACACTCCAACCAAACTAGGCGAAATTAGCTTTACTAATATTATGAAAGTATTGCAGGAACATTTAGAACTAAAACTATTGTGGAGTACTGGACACTTCAGGCTTCATAAACAGAATCAAAAGAAAAGGAGTCTGTTTTAGTGTACATTGTTGAATTGAAGAGATTATCTGAGCATTGCCAGTTCGGAAACGAGCTTAATGATGCACTGAAAGATTGCTTAGTTTATGGAAACTTACACTCACATACACCAGACCAATGTATAAAGGCAAAACTTGCAGAAAATGCAACAATGTAGGACACATATTGTACAAAGAGAGTATCGGGTAAACAAAAATAAATGGACTGCACAGGGAAAAGTAAATGATAAAAATGCAAGGTGCAGTTTTGAAAAGAGTTAACCTGTGTGCAATTGATGAGAAATCTGATAATGCTGAGAGTGACACAGGACTGAGTAGCCTTGATATTAACTATGTGAAAACTAACACGAGTCTAGCAATATGGCTTACACCAGAAGTGAATAGCAAATTAATTAAAATGGAATTGGACACACACTCAGCTGTTTCAGACATTCCAGAAAATGAGTTTGAACGGAATTTAAGGATACTGAACTGAAGCCTGCAGATATCCAACTAAGAATTTATACTGGAGAAAAGATAACCCTCGTGGGAATGACATTTGGAGCAGTGAGATACAGCAACCAAGCAGGAGGGTCAAAATTGTGGAGACGTGATTGACTTAGACAACTATAACATGATTGGAGGTCTGTCCACCATTTGCAGACCAAATGCCCTGCAAAAGAGTCAACTACAAGTGAATTAAGAAAGGTATTAGGAGATGCCACTGCAATGTTCAAAGATGGCTTTGGAAACTCAAACAAATTAAGAGTAAAATAGTGTTAAATGAAAATGCCGCACCCAAGTTTTTTAAAGGCATCCTTGACAAAGTAACCACTCAGCTAGATCGCATAGAGGCAGAAAGAATTCTTTCCCAGTTTGACTGGAGCCCATGGACAATGCCAGTGGTCACAGTAGCCAAGAAGAATGTGGTGATTTTAATGTCATCATCAACCCAGTACTGAATGTAGGTCAATACTATCTTTCCAGGATAAAAGATAGTTCTGCAAACAGCTCTGGAGCCAAACATTCAGCAAAGGGAACATAGCTGAGGCCTGCCTGTGGATGCAATGGGAAGAAGAATCCAAAAGTTTTTCTTACTATCAACACTCACAATGGGCTATGTCACTATAATAGCCTTACTTTTGGAGTTGCATCTGCACCTGCCCTCTGGCAAAAAGCTAAGGACCAGGTGCGACAAGTCTGCCCCGGCACATGGTGTTACCTGGATGACATCATTGCTACTATCAACGATGAGAAGGAACATCTACAAAATTTTTAATTGGGAAAATTTTTAATTGGGAAGGGCAAACTATGAGGCTATAAGACTAGAACTTGCGGGTGTGAATTGGGATGATGTTTTTGCAGGGAAATGTACTATGGATATGTGATCGATGTGTAGGGATCTCTTGCTGGATGTTAGGGATGAATTTGTCCCGGTGAGGAAGATAAAGAATGGTAGGGTGAAGGAACCATAGGTGACTAGTGAGGTGGAAAATCCAGTCAGGTGGAAGAAGGCAGCATGCATGAGGTTTAGGAAGCAAGGATAAGATGGGTCTATTGAGGAATATAGGGTAGCAAGAAAGGAGCTTAAGAAGGGGCTGAGGAGAGCAAGAAGGGGGCATGAGAAGGCCTTGGCGAGTAGGGTAAAGGAAAACCCCAAGGCATTCTTCAATTATGTGAAGAACAAAATGATGACAGGAGTGAAGGTAGGACCAATTAGAGATAAAGTTGGGAAGATGTGCCTGGAGGCCGTGGAAGTGAGCGAGGTCCTCAATGAATACTTCTCTTCGGTATTCGCCAATGAGAGGGAACTTGATGAAGGTGAGGACAATATGAATGAGGTTGCTGTTCTGAAGCATGTTGATATTAAGGAAGAGGTGGTGTTGGAGTTGTTAAAATACATTAGGACAGATAAGTCCCCGGGGACTGACAGAATATTCCCCAGGCTGCTCCATGAGGCGAGGGAAGAGATTGCTGAGCCTACGGCGAGGATCTTCATGTCCTCATTGTCCACGGGAATGGTACCGGAGGATTGGAGGGAGGTGAATGTTGTCCCCTTGTTCAAAAAAGGTTGTAGGGATAGTCTGGGTAATTATAGACCAGTCAGCCTTATGTCTGTGGTGGGAAAGCTGTTGGAAAAGTTTCTTAAAGATAGGATCTATGGGCATTTAGAGAATCATGGTCTGATCCGGGACAGTCAGCATGGCTTTGTGAAGGGCAGATCATGTCTAACAAGCCTGATAGAGTTCTTTGAGGAGGTGACCAGGCATATAGATGACGGTAGTGCAGTGGATGTGATCTACATGATCTACATGATAAGGCATTTGACAAGGTTCCACACGGTAGGCTTATTCAGAAAGTCAGAAGGCATGGGATCCAGGAAAGTTCAGCCAGGTGGATTCAGAATTGGCTTGCCTGCAGAAGGCAGAGAGTCGTGATGGAGGGAGTACATTCGAATTGGACGATTGTGACTAGTGGTGTCCCACAAGGATCGGTTCTGGGACCTCTGCTTTTCGTGATTTTTATTAACGACCTGGATGTGGGGGTAGAAGGGTGGGTTGGCAAGTTTGCAGATGACACAAAGGTTGGTGGTGTTGTAGACAGTGTAGAGGATTGTCGAAGATTGCAGAGAGACATTGATAGGATGCAGAAGTGGGCTGAGAAGTAGCAAAAGGAATTAACCCGGAGAAGTAACACACATCAAAGTTGCTGGTGAACGCAGCAGGCCAGGCAGCATCTCTAGGAAGAGGTGCAGTCGACGTTTCAGGCCGCCTGGCCTGCTGCGTTCACCAGCAACTTTGATGTGTGTTGCTTGAATTTCCAGCATCTACAGAATTCCTATTGTTAACCCGGAGAAGTGTGAGGTGGTACACTTTGGAAGGCCAAACTCCAAGGCAGAGTACAAAGTAAATGGCAGGATACTCGGTAGGGTGGAGGAGCAGAGGGATCTCGGGGTACATGTCCATAGATCCCTGAAAGTTGCCTCACAGGTAGATAGGGTAGTTAAGAAAGCTTATGGGGTGTTAGCTTTCATAAGTCGAGGGATAGAGTTTAAGAGTCGTGGGGTAATGATGCAGCTCTATAAAACTCTGGTTAGGCCACACTTGGGGCACTGTGTCCAGTTCTGGTTGCCTCACTACAGGAAGGATTTGGAAGCATTGGAAAGGGTACAGAGGAGATTTACCAGGATGCTGCCTGGTTTAGAGAGTATGCATTATGATCAGAGATTAAGGGAGCTAGGGCTTTACTCTTTGGAGAGAAGGAGGATGAGAGGAGACATGATAGAGGTATACAAGATATTAAGAGGAATAGATAGAGTGGACAGCCACACCTCTTCCCCAGGGCACTACTGCTCAGTACAAGAGGACATGGCTTTAAGGTAAGCGGTGGGAAGTTCAAGGGGGATATTAAAGGAAGATTTTTTAATCAGAGAGTGGATGTTGCGTGGAATACACTGCCTGAGTCAGTGGTGGAGGCAAATACAATAGTGAAATTTAAGAGACTGCTGGTCAGGTATATAGAGTAATTTAAGGTGGGGGGTTATATGGGAAGCAGGGTTTAAGGGTCGGCACAACATTGTGGGCCGAAGGGCCTGTACTGTGTTGTACTATTCTATGTTCTATGTTCTAAATCTCCAGACAGTGTTAAAAAGATAGGGAGAATATGGGCTCTGATAAGATGTCACAAGTATGAATTCTTTAATACAACTGTCCCTTACAGTGGTCACACCATCAATGCACAAGGATTACACAAGTATGCTGAGAAAATTGGTGAATGCTCCAAGACTAAGGGACATGTTACTGTTGTAGTCCTTTTTAGGATTTGTCAATTACTATAATAAATACCTTCCAAACCTGGCTACTGTGTTCCACCCCTTGAACTTATTACTACAGGTTAGGAAAAAATGGCAATGAACAAAGCAGTGTGAGGTGGCTTTCCAAATGATAAAGGATGTGTGACCTCAGACATTGTGCTCACACATTATGATCCACATCATCCAGTGAAGCTTCCTGTGATGTCTTGCCTTTTGGTGTAGGTGCAGTCATGACACATATTATGAGTGATGGAAGTGAACACCCCACAGCATTTGCAACCTGTTCCTTTACCCCTGCAGAGACAAAGAGGCTTGAGTGTAAAACCTTTCCACCAGTACTTCCATCAGCAGATCAGCAGATTGAGCAGTTTACCATGCACTGTGTGGGTTGCAAGCACATCCAGAAGAAGCCAAAAGCAGTACCTCTCCATCACTGGGAATGACCTGCATTGCCCTGGCAGAGGATTCATGTAGAATTTGCTGGATTATTCATGAGCACAAGTTCCTTGATGGTAGCTACAAAGTGGCCGGAAGAGTTTCCAATAGCCACCACTACAGCTTCACATACTGTTGATGTGTTGTGAACCCTCTTCTCTAAGACTAGTGTTTCAAAACACTTATTCATTAACACCGGGCACAGATTTTTGTGGAGAAAGTTTCAGTCATTCCTGAATATGAATAGAATAAAGCATATTACATCTCCACTGTAGCATCAAGCTACGAATGGCTTGGTGGAAAGTTTTGTCCAGAGTCTAAAGAATGCACTGCAAACAATGTCAGTAGAACACACTACACTGACATTGAATCAGAAGCTCACCAATTTCCTCCTTGCATATCGCAATGCAGCACACTCCACAACTAACAACTCACCAGCTATGTGTTCCTGCGTTGTCCCAGCTCCTTCATGTTTGGATCTCCTCAAATCCAGTCTCAAAAGGAGTATGCAGGACAAGCAGGTAAGACAAATTGAAGCCTCCTCAAACGAGCAGGTTCGATGTTTCACTCCTGGACAAACAGTCCTGCTGAGAGATGACTGGGGAAATCAATAGTGGGTACTTGATAAGATTAAAACAGAACTGGACTACTTTTCTACACAGTGGAAATTGCATCTGATATCATCTGGAGACAACACATTGATCAGTTGAGGAGAGCAGAGTCAATTGTTAGAGAAGAATGGTGGCTACTACTGTCAGAATCAGTCAGAACCACTTCCTGCAGTCCCAGTGTCAATTATCACAACCACCATGGAGGCAGGACCAGAAGCTGAGATTGTTTCACAGACACAAGTCTTACCTGCAAAGCAGAGTGATCCTCCTTGTCAGGAAAGGCTTTATCCCACAAGAGTAAGTAAGCCTCCACAGCAATAGAATCTTTAAAACTGATTATGCTTTGGATGTCTGCATTGTAGCTGTATTATATAGTAATGTACATATTCTATTTTGAGTTAGAATTTATAGCTAGGCAGGGAGGAGTGTGTATTTAATATTTCATTTGTATTTTTGTAATAATTTAAATATATTGTTTGATTAACCATTCTTGTTAATGTAAGTAATTCATTACAGATTTTATGTAAAAATAAGTGAATTACATACGTCATCATGCCATGACATTATATGCATATATCTCACTTAAAAGTAAAAACAAAGTCAAACTTGCATTCCCAGCTCCTTCATTTTCCTTTCAATCAGTTAAATGTTTTGGAGTTACAAAGCATAAAACAACGTACCTCTAAAGCAATGCTTAAGTCTAAAATGCTCTTGGCCATCAAGTTCCTCTTGACACCAGAAAAATATGGGGCCTCAGGAACCTGATTGAACAGAATCGAATTGGATTATTATTGTCACATGTACTAAGAAGCAGTGAAAAGCTTTGTTTTGCATGCCATCCATACAAATCATTTCATTACAGCAGTGCAGAGAGGTAATACAAAGGAAAACAATGATAGAATACAGAATGAAATGTTGTAGTTACAAGGAAAGTGCAGTACAGGCAGACAGTAAAGTGCAAGAACACCATGAGGTAGATTGTGAGGGCTATCAATACACAAGGGGACTGTTGTATATGCTTATAATAGCAGGGTTAAAGCTGTTCTTGATCCTGTTGGTATTTGCTTTCAGGCTTATGTACCTTCTGCCTGATGGAAGGGGGGAGAAGAAAGAATGTTCGGGGTGGGTGGGGTTTTTAACTACTTGTATATTAGTTTCGTTATGAAGCAGCGAGAAGTGTAGATCGATTATACGGAAGGGGGCTAGTTTTCATGAAGTGATGAGCTGTGTTCACAGCTCTCTGCAGTTTCTTGTGGTCACAGGCAAAATATTCTCAGTAAAGCTCAGGCATTACACAACACATATGTTATTTTCCTACTTGTTAGAATATATGTGTGCTCACTGGTTAACACCCTGTAGCTATGAATGGGTGCTTGGAACACCAGCAAGATGGGTGTGCAACTGCTGCTAGTTTGCAGGCATCTTCTATCTGGGAACTTGGCTTGTGGCTGCATTTCCAGCTTGCAAAGTGTTCAGGTTATGAATTGCTCCCAGGGACAGAATTGGGGAGGACCTGTGTGGACAAATATTGTGTTAATAAATGGATACTTTGAGCTAATCAGCAAATATACCATTAAATGTCAGATTTGCATTAACTTTATTTGTGACATGTACATCGAGACATACAGTAAAATGTCTCATTTGCATCAATGACCAACGCTGTCTAGGATGTGCTGGGGGCAGCCCGCAAGTGTTACCATGCTTCCAGCACCAACATAGCATCATTGAAACTTACTAACTCTAAACTGTACAACTTTGGATTGTGGGATGAAATCGAAGCATGCAGAAGAAACCCAGTCAGCCATGGGGCGAACGTGCAATCTCTCAACAGTGAGTGGTGGGAATTGAACCCGATCACGTGTGATGTAACGTATTACGCTAACCGATGCATTATCATGCCACTCCAGTTCATCCAGAGGGAAGTAATAAAGCCGACAATAATTTTGTTCGGGCATAAATTGCTGAAAATTTAATTTGATTTTTTTCGTTGACTTATCTTGCTATGAAGGCATCGCTACATTGTAGGAAGAATGTGATAACAGTGGAAAGGGTTCAAAATTAGGATGCACAACTGCTCCTCCCGTGCCCGCATCCTCAACACGGGTGCCTTCCCTACCCATGTCTGTGTGCTGCACGGCCAATCGCATCATCAAGTTCACCCATGACAGAACCACGAGGGGGCTCATCACCAACAGTGATGAGATGGCCTACGAGGGGAAGGTGGAAGAGCTTTATGTCTAGTGCCAGACAAATAACCTCTGCTTTAACGTCAACAAGGCAAAGGAGATGGTTATCAAGTTCAGAAGCACTCACTCCACTCACAGCCTCCGTTACATTGGCGGCACAGCAGTGGAAATGTCGTGCATAACCTCTCATAGTCCCAGAGCACGTTCCACACAATCAGGAAAGCTAACCAATGCCTTCACTTTCTGAGGAGGCCAAAGAAGGCAGGAGTTTGCACGTCCATGCTCACATCATTTTACAGATGAGCAGTAGACAGCATCCTGACAAGCTGCATCACTGCTTGGTACAGAAACTGCACTGCAACAGACCTGAAGGCTACAACGTGCAGTTAAAACTGCCCAAAAAATCACTAGCACGAGCCAACCTGCCATCAAGGACATATGGTGCTAGAAAAGAGCCAGTAGCATCACGAAGGATCGCACCCACCCTGCTTAGGGACGATTTGTCCCACTCCCATCAGGGAGGAGGCTACATAGCATCCACAGCAGGACAAAACCAGACTCAAAAATAGTTACTTTCCCCAAACGGTAAGGCTGATCTCTATCCACTATCTCCACCTTTTTAGGCATCTATTAGTCTCGTGAGATGATGGATTTGCGCCTTGGAAGGTTTCCAGGACACAGGCCTGGGCAAGGTTGTATGGAAGACCGGCAGTTGCCCATGCTGCAAGTCTCCCCTCTCCACGCCACCGATGTTGTCCAAGGGAAAGGTACTAGGGCCGATACAGCTTGACACCAGTGTCGTTGCAGAGCAATGTGTGGTTAAGTACCTTGCTCAAGGACACAACACGCTGCCTCAGCTGAGGCTCGAACAAGCGACCTTCAGGTCACTAGACCGACGCCTTAACCACTTGACCATTATCCCCACTACTACTTTATTATTTCCTGTCTGTCACCTTATGTACAGCCCAGCATCACCTTATGAGCATGTAATTAATATAAGCTATCTTAAGTGCGTATTTATATATATTGTGTGTTTTATGTATTATTGTGTAGTTTATCTTCTGTGTTTTTTTTGTGCTGCATCAGATTCACAGTCACAATTGTTTTGTTCTCCTTTACACTTGTGTGCAGAAAATGACATTAAGCAATCTTGAAAGCAGAACGATGAGAATGTTGCCAGGACTGCAGAATTACAGTTATTCCAAGAGATTGTTTAAGCAAAGGGTTAATTTCGTTGGAACAGGGGAGTCCGGAAGTACATTAAGTGAGCTGGATGAAACAACACAAGTGACAGATGTGGAGAATGTGAAGGGCTGACTTCACTAAGCAGACAGAACGATGACTATGCAGCATTGATTAGATGTAAATGATTGAAGAATTAAAGGGGAGCTAAAAAAGGTAAAATGCAGAGACTGGTAAGTGCCTGGAACTTCTGAAAGGGTGATGGAGCCAAATAAAAACACATTGCATTTAAAAGTACTATATGTATTTAATGTACCATAACATACAAGGCTACAGTGCAAGCAGTAGAATTTCTGATTAACCTAAGTAGTTTATTTTCACCAGCCAGCCTTGGTTTATTGGGCTGAATAAGCTTGTGTCTTTTTTTTCAGATTCTGTGATTCAATGGAGAAACCTTGATGTCAAGAACATTTTTCTTCTATCTGAAGCGTAAAGAGTATTTGTAGAAATTATGAAAGGAACTCGGGAGTAAAACATTTTTACTCGTAGACAGGGCTTTTAAACTCTAACATTTGAAACTATAACACTGCATTTTTGCGACCATCTTGAAACAAATGATTTTATATGAATGCACAATTACAGTCTCTCAATCCATTGAATTTTTGGTATGATTGACAACTTGTGCTTTATATCCTTGTTAAAAAAAATAGTAAACAAAGTCCAGCAGTCTAATGGCTATTAATTAAAAGGCAATGGTTCAATGCTTTGCTCGCAGCATATTCAATTTTGAAATTTACGAGATGAAATTAAGTTGATTCAATTGTAACACAACCAGGAGAGGACCGATGGCCAATCAGCTAGCTAAAACAGGCCTGAAGTCAACAGAACCAAGAAAATTCAATGTGGAAATGGCAAAGTTCCTAGAGTGGAGCTCAGGGCTCGAGGAAGGGAGGTTGAAGAAAAGCTCCCAAAAAGAAGCAAATGACATAATAACAGAGATAAAGAAGGTTGAAACCCACAAGATGAAGACCAAAATTGGTTAGTCCAGAAGTTGGAGGCCCCATGTTTGTGAGTCTGCAAGTCTGGCAGCCTGTCCTGGGGTTGGAAGCCTGTGTGAATGAGAGGGATGAAACTGGCTTGTTTTTTTTGCTGTTATTGTATTGTTGTTGTTGCTTGTGTTGTTCTGCTGAATATTGTGGGCATGCCATGTGGGCACTGGAATTTGTGGTTGTTAGCAAGTTTTCCGGAATTATGTGAATAAAGTAGATATTAATTCATACAAGAACTAGTCTTCAGTGTTTATTGTAAATGTAATAAGTTCAGGAAACTTGCAATTAATCTTCAGTATTTTTTGTAATTTGCAAGCAACAAATTGAAGTTAAAGGCACAGGATGCTCCACAGACTAAGAGATTGCATATACAACAGCCTAACTTTAAAACAACAGGGTTGTGTTAATTGGCTTGCATTAAACCAGGCAACATAGCTAAATTACTTGCACCATTGTGACTTGAGTGCATGCTGGTAGACCAGACAGATTTTGTCACCTAACATACCAAACATGGTCACAAGTATAGGCAATCAATAGTTTTTGTGTACGCATGATATTTGTTTATTCAGAGGCAGCCCTAACAATTTTGGGTACCTGGGACTTTTGACCCAAGAAGCTTTTATACTATCTGTGTGAATTACTTTATGACAAAGGTGTTAAACATTTAAAGGCATCTGTCACTGTAGTTATGGAAACAGTGCCAATCCAAAATATTGAAAGAAACAATGTCAATGGAACTATTGAAATTGTATTGTGTCAAACCTTTGGGTTTGTGAGTCTCCAGAACGATGTCTGCTTTTTGTGCTGAACAAAGACTTCTACATCACCAGCTTCAGTTATTCTGCAGTGACTTCAATCACAGTCACAACAGTGGTGACATTTGCGAGCTGCCCGCAGCACATCCTAAGGTTGTGTTGGTTGTTAACACACAAATAATGAATTTCACTGTACCTGTGCATCTGATAAATAAATGAATTTGAATTTAAAGATTCTCCATTATCCACAAGTCACAACACTGTATTGTAAAGCAACACCAACACCAACTGATCGGTCATGTCATTCCAATGCCTAACTCGTGTCTCTCCAAACAGATTCTTTTACTCCCAGTTGAAGGAAGGTCAGTGAGCCTCTAGTGGGCAAAGGAGATGCTTCAACGATAACATCAAAATCAGCCTGAAGAAATTCAACATTACATCTACATACTGGGAAGTCATTGCACTCAACAGATACACCTGGAGGAAATCTGTTCTAGAGGGAGCTGTGCCACAGAGAATATGCTTCAGCTGTAAAAGGAGAGACTGAACAACCAAATGACCCGCCACTAACCGTAGCCACCACACACTCTTCCCCCACTGCACCAGAATATGTGGGTCCTGGTTGGGCCTCTCCAGACACCTGGGGACCCACCAATAGACGATCCTTTAGGACAGGTGTTCCTAGCCTTTTTTATGCCATGGACCCCTACCATTAACCATGGGGTCAGTGGACCCCAGGTTGGGAATTTCTGCCTTAGGAGAGTACCGTGCTTGACTCGAGTCATCACGTTACTCCTGTGGAATACTATTTACTTGTCCAGATAACTGCCATTCTAGAGGTATGATAAAATAGTCTTCATGATCAGCACCACATCCAACATCCTAAACATTCTTTGCATTTACAACTGCCACACAGAGACTGCAGCGAAAACCATCTGTAAAATGCATTGCAATTACTTGCCTGGACTACTCGAAGAGTACTTTCTAAATCCGCAATGTCTATCAGCACTTCAGATGAGAAAGATAGGCACATAAGAAACAGCCACACGTGGCTTCTCTACCAAATCAAAAATTTAGATTAAGTTGGTATTTCTTTGTTGTATGGGTTTAAGTTCTAGAACTCCACAGCCCATGCTCAAACAGCACAATGGCATATCTTTACCAGATTCAGATTTATTTATCACAAGTACATTGAAACATAAGATGAAATGTGCTACTTGCATTAACAACCAACACACTCAAAGATGTGTTGGGAGCTGCTCACAAATAGATAGATAGATAGATAGATAGATAGATAGATAGATAGATAGATAGATAGATAGATAGATAGATATACTTTATTAATCCCGAGGGAAATTTGGTTTTGTTACAGCCGCACCAACCAAGAACAGAGCGTAAATATAGCAATACAAAAACCACCAACAATCAAACAACAAAATGCAAACTATGCCAGATGGAAAATAAGTCCAGGACCAGTTTATTGGCTCAGGGTGTCTCACCCTCCATGGGAGGAGCTGCATGTTCGATGGCCACAGGCAGGAACGACGTCCCGTGTCGCCAAGTGTTGTATCAAGGTGGAATGTGGCCGAAGTCCAACAGTAAAAAGTTCAATATCCAGTCTACAAACACGCTCCTCGATCGTAATATGCCCCGGATTGCACCATCTGTTGTTAACCAGATCAGTAAGGACCCAACTCCTTTACGCTTACCACTCTCAGTGCACTTCTGGTCAGCCGGAACGGTATTAGCCACCGAACTCCTCTTCTCATATTCATATTCACCTCATATTCCGGTGCTAACATAACAAGCCTACAAATTTCCCAAGCAACACGATTAGCAGCAATAAAAGCAACACAACAAAACAACAACAGCAAACAGCCCCTTTTCCACACTCCTATCCACCCACCCACTCATACACCCAGACAGGTCTCCAAACCCTAGACAGTCCACTTCCGAGTCTCCAATCCTTGGCCCCACACTCTATGATTCTGCAGCAGTGGGCCTCCAACTTCGGACCCCTGGATTCACAGATCACAGGTTTGACCTTTCAGCTTAGACCCCAGGACTAAACCAACTATGGGTTTGACCTGCAGATGCCCATGGCCCAGTTTATCCAAGCCCTTAAATCTCCTTCAGGCTTTTACCTCTGGACTCACCAAGGTTTACAGTGTGATGGCTGATCACCATCACCTTCAAAAGAGCAAATGGGCTTGAGTGATAATTTCTGACTGCCAGTAATTCCCTGAACTTCAGAATAAATAGTCAAATAGATGGAACAGCCACATTCTGTGATTCTGTTCCATAGTAAAATGTTATTCATTTAGATATGAGATGCATTGATTTTAAAAGGAATAGTTTGCTACTTATGGGGCTGCAGGATCTACCAATAATGTTTGGATATGTTGATCGGACGCCAATATTTATTTCAGTTTCCACATAGAGTCATAGAGTTACAGCACAGGAGGAGGGAGGAGAAGATGGCAGTGCGACACAGCTGTGTTAACTAGGGGGCCGTGCACAATCCTGATTTGATGGAGACAGCCGTGAGAAGCATGGAGGAACACCTGGAGAAACTTCTGAAATGCCCGCTTCGCTGCCGCTGCTACTGTGCGATCGAGAATCTCCCGAGGGGAAGGCCCCAAATCCTTGGCTTTGCCTATTGCCTGTTGCCGGGGCCAGGGTGGAAGCGCTCGGCAGAGATGGTGCTCGGTGCTCGGTGTCGGAGAGCTGGTCGGAGGCTCGGAGTTTTTGGACGGACTCAGAGACGGACTGTGGTCGGACGCTTCCAGGATGCTGCATCGACAAGTTTGCGGCGCTGGAGGTTCACCGTCTGCGTGAGATGACGGGACTTTCGAGAGACTTTGAGACTTTTTACCATGCCCATGGTCTGTTCTTTATCAAATTATGGTATTGCTTTGCACTGTTGTAACTATATGTTATAATTATGTGGTTTTTGTCAGTTTTTCAGTCAGTTTGTCATGTGTTTCTGTGATATCATTCTGGAGAAACATTGTATCATTTCTTAATGCATGCATTACTAAATGACAATAAAAGAGGACTGTGTGTTCTCATAATCTAAAAAAACAGGACCTTTGATCCAGCTGCTGACCAAGCTCCTTTCCCGAATTAGTCCCATTTGCCTGCATTTGGCCCAATTCAGTCTAAACCTTTCCATTCATGTACCTCTTCAAATGTTTTCTTTTGAAGTGTTGTAATTACATCTGACTCTACCACTTCTTCTTGCAGTTTCATCCAAAGACTCAGTGTCCTTTGTTAAAAGCTTACTCTTTCCTCTCTAACTTTATACCTATCCCACCTAGTTTATTCTACTATGGCCTGGGCGAAAAAGACTGTGACCAACCATCTTACCCATGAACCTCATAATTTTATAAACCTTCATAAGGTCTCCCCTCAGCTTCCTACTTTTTGGGGAAAACAGACCCAGTTTATTTGATCTCTGCTTATAACTTCAACCCTCAGTTCTGGATCATTGTGAATGGAAAGAACCTCGAATCATAAAGGTGACCTGAAAGTCTGATTGGGGGAGAAAAGGAAGCATATGGCAGCTGTAGGAAACTGCATTCAGATAAGTGCCTTGAAAAATATAGGAAGTGTAAGGGTGTATTAAAAAAGAAATTAACAGGGGAGAAAGGAAACCTTGAAATATCCTTGACAGGTAAGATTAAGGAGCATCATGTGTTATTCTATAAGTACATTAAGAGCAAGAAGATAGCTGAGGGAATTGTGGGCCCACTTAGGAACCAAAGGAGTAAACCATGTATGTGTACAGATCAGGCAAAATGGGCTTGTCTTCTCTGAAGTGAAGGAGTCTGGGTAAAATTGTGAGAAGCATAGGCAGGGTAGATAGTCAGAATAATGTTACCATGGTAAGTGAATCAAAATAAAGAGGGCGGAGGTTTAAAGTGATGGGCAGTTCTTTTAAAACGGATCTGAGCAATTAGTTTTTTACACAGAGAGTGATTAACATCCAGAACACGCCTCCAGTGGAAGTGGAGGTAGAGCAGGTATGACCTCCTTGTTTATGAGGCAGTGTGACAGTGCTAGTGCAGGCAAATGGGGTTAATATAGATGGACAAGGAGGTTAGCATGGACATAGTGGGACCAAAGTGCCCAAATCCACACTGTAAGATTCTATGACTGACTGCAAAATGGCATCGCAATCCTGTGTTATTAAATAGTGGGTTCTCAGTAGAGTGAAGCTGTTTTTTGCAGGACTGATGTCATGTTCTCATCTTTCTCCAGGTCTACAGTGATTGCCTGTAGCCCTAGACTGGTAATTAGCCAGGGCTTTAGCTTAAACCTAAGTCAATTGATGTTGAAAGTACCTTTAAGCAGCGCAGATCAATGAAAAGAAATGGGGATTTTGTCTAATCCTAGTGGTAGAGTTTAAACCTGGTATGTGATGTCAGCTAATGGTAGCATTAGGAGCAGGAATAGATCAGACAGTAACTAAGACCAATTTTGCTTCCTGGACTCTGCTGCTGGAAACATCTGTGATGTAAGCTCTCCTCCATTTATAAATTAAAGTAGTTATGTGTATGAAACTTTGACAGAAAATCATAGTTTTTCTTTTGCTATATGTGGCATATCCTCAACATCTGAGGTTAACTGCAGTTAGCACTATCTCACATTGCCTTGTCATCAGATCGGTCAAACTTACAAACATATTATGAATCAGTCAACCTATCAGACATCTTCTCACAGCTATCATCAGGCAGGAAGTACAGAAGCCTGAAGTTCTACAGCACCAGGTTCAAGAACAGCTATGTCCCTCCAACCATTTGCTTCTTAAAGCAACCTGAACAACCCTCAGTGTAGTGATTTTGTGATCAGCCTGACCACTTTGTACTACATTGACGTTGACTTTTTTTACTATTCTAACCATGTTCTTTCTCATAAAAGTTGTGAATCATTTATTTTGATATGTCTTTCTTGTGAATGCAGCATATCTGATGTTATGTGCCTGTATTGCTGATTTTCATTGCACTTGTACATATACATGCACTTGTGTATATGACTTGCATTCTTCCTCATAAAAATTGCTTACTAGTTATAACTAATTTACGTTTCTTGTGAGCGCTGATTATTTGATGCTGTGTGTCTGTGATGCTGCTGCAAATGTTTTTCATTGTACCTATGCACATATGAATTTATTTACCTATTGAGATGCAGTGTTGAGTACCCCTTTCCAGCCCTTTGAGCCATGCTGCTGAGCTATCCCCTGATTTAACTCTAGCCTAATCATAGGACAATTCATAATGATCTACCAACCAATACGTCTTTGGATTGTCCGAGGAAACTAGAGCACCTGGAGGAAACCCACACAGTCACAGGGAAAGTTTACAAACTCTTTATAGGCAGCAGCAGGATATGTGCATATGACAATGAACTTGACTTCGATTTATTTTATAAATGAAAAAACAGATGCTACAAATTTGATGTAAAAATAGCTGAGACTCTCAGCATTAAATATTGGAAGACGGAGAAAGAGAGTTAGAATTTATAGTTAATAAAATCAGAAGATGCTGGATACACCCAGCAGGTCTAGCTGAGTTGATCTTTCCAACATCTGGGTTTTTGGGTTAACTTTACTAGTTGAAGAGACATTCACTTGAGACATTTTCACTCTTTCTCTCTCCACAGACTTGCTGAGTATTCCCAACATTTTCTGATGTATTTCTCATTTACATAATGGTATTGGACAAGGTCAGCTCAGAGAAGGTGTTTTACCTGTGGCTGAGACTAAAACTATTGTTTTTAGAGAAAACAGTAGTAGTTAACTCATAAATTAATAAATGCAGTAAGGAATTCTGCAACTATTCCTTACATCAAGTAACTACCACAGAAAAGACATAACGCTAATAACATAGAAGCATTTAAGACCATAAGATATAGGAGCAGAATTAGGCCATTTGGCCCATTGAATCAATTTTCTCCTCAGTCACGATTTCCTGCCTTTCCCTGTATCCCTTCATGCCCTGAGGAGTCAAGAAGCTATCAACCTCTGCCTTAAATATACATAGCACTTGGCCTCCGTAGCTGCCAGTGGCAAAGAATTCCACAGATGCACCACTCTCTGGCTAAAAAAAATTCCTCCTCATCTCCATTCTAAAAGGACGCCCCTCTATTCTGAGGCTGTGCCCTCTGGTCTTAGATTCTCCCACCATAGGAAACATCCTCTCCACATCCATCGTATCACAGCCTTTCACCATTCGATAGGTTTCAATGAGGTCACCCCTCATTCTTTTGGATTCCAATGAATACAGGCCCAAAGCATCATACACTCTTCATATGACAAGCCATTCAATCCTGTAATTTCTTTCATGAACCTCCTTTGATGCCACTCCAGTTTCAACATATCCTTTCTAAGGTAAGGGATACAAAACTGCTCGCAATACTCCACATGAGGCCTCACTACTGCTTTATAAAGTTTCAACATTACATCCTTGCTTTTATATTCTAATCCTTTTGAAATGAATGCTAACATTGCATTTGCCTTCCTCACCACAGACTGAACCCACAAATGAACCTTTATGGAATCCTGTGTAAGGACTCCCAAGTGCCTTTGCACCTCAGTTTTACATATTTTCTCTCCATTTAGAAAATAGTCAACCCTTTCATTTCTTCTACCAAAGGCATGACCATACATTTTCTGACACTGTATTCGATCTGCCATTTCTATGCCCATTCTCCTAATCTGTCTAAGTCCTCTATTGCCTCTCTACTTCCTCAAAGCTACAAGCCCCTCCATTTATCTTCATATCGTCTGCAAACTTTGCAACAAAACCATCAGTTCCATCATCCAAATCATTGACATATAAAGTAAAAAGAATCAGTCCCAACACATACCCCTGTGGAACATTACTAGTCACTGGCAGTCCGTCAGAAAAGGCTCCCTTTATTCTCACTCTTTGCCTCCTGCCAATCAGACACTGCTTTATCCATGCCAGAATTTTTTTTTCTGTAATACTATGGGCTCATAGTTTGTTAAGCAGCCTCATGTGTGGCACCTTGTCATAGGCCTTCTGAAAATCCAAGTACACAACATCAACTGATTCTCCTTTGTCTATCCTGCGTGTTGCTTCTTCAAATAATTCCAACAGAATTTAAGAGGAAGAGAGAAGAAAATAAATCTCAGGATTTTATATGGTGATGTATATGTATTTTGATAATAAATTTACTTTGAACTTTGAACATAAAAATGCCAATAATGTCCCTAAAAGTTAATAATATATATGGGCATCAGTAATCAATAAAACAATTTTACTGTTGTCTATTACCAATGTTGTTTACATGAATATAATTAGGTTCTTCATCAATGAAGACTAGACAATGTAAGAACTGTTGGTTTGGGTAATTTTGTATTCCAGGTACAGAAACCAGTGAATATTAAAATATTGAACACCTGCGCTCTGTCTGCCAGAGAAAGCAGGATCTCTCAGTGGCCACACATTTTAATTCCACATCCCATTCCCATTCTAACATGTCTATCCACGGCCTCCTCTACTGTAAAGATGAAGCCACACTCAGGTTGGAGGAACAACACCTTATATTCTGTGTGGGTAGCCGCCAACCTGATGGCATGAACATCGACTTCTCTAACTTCCGCTAATGCCCCACCTCCCCCTCGTACCCCATTGGTTATTTATTTATTTACATACACACATTCTTTCTCTCACTCTCCTTTTTCTCCCTCTGTCCCTCTGACTATACCCCTTGCCCATCATCTGGTTCCCCCCCTCCCACCTTGTCTTTCTCCCCGGACCTCCTGTCCCACGATCCTCTCATATCCCTTTCGCCAATCACCTGTCCAGCTCTTGGCTCCATCCCTCCCCCTCCTGTCTTCTCCCATCATTTTGGATCTCCCCCTCCCCCTCCCACTTTCAAATCTCTTACTAGCTCTTCCCTCAGTTAGTCCTGATGAAGGGTCTCGGCCTGAAACGTCGACTGTACCTCTTCCTAGAGATGCTGCCTGGCCTGCTGCGTACACCAGCAACTTTGATGTGTGTTGCTTGAATATTAAAATATTCTATTTTCACTGCCCGAGAGTTTACATGGATTAATGTACCATACCTTAGAGCCTTCCATTTACTCACTAATTCCTGATAGCCTCTGTTAGCCCCTTTCTACACTGACAAAGTGGAGACATAACAGAGACTGCAGATTCTGGAAATTTGGAGTGAAACACAAAATGCTGGATGATTTCAACAGTTCAGGCAGCATTCACAGAGGAAAGTGGATGATTGACGTTTCTGGTGTGCATCTCCATCAGGCCTGGCAAAAAAAAGGGGAGATATCCAATGGCAGTATGAACATATTTATGCAACCACAACCAGTCTGGTGTGGAGACAAGGCTCATCACCATCAAAGATATCTTCCAAAGTTGGTGCCTCAAGAAGGAGGCATCCATCTTGAAGGGCACTCAGCACCTGAGATACACCCTCTTCTCATTACTACCATCAGGGAGGAAGTACAAGAGCCTGAAAATCCACACTCAATATTTTTGGAACATCTTCTTCCTCTTCCCAAACAGATTTCTGAACAGTCCATGAAGCTGCAAAGCCATAAACACCACCACACTATTCCTATTTTACATTAATTATTGGACCTTGTCCAATATTATTACTGTCATGTTTTGTAATTACAAAACATTAAACTAATTCAAAGGAAGATGCCAGAGTCCGAAATGTTAGTCTAGCTTCATGCTTACTTTAAGCAAAGAGTACATGTATCAGGTGGAAGCATGGTGACTATGCAATACACGTATTTATACATATAATCCATAATAAATTACTTAAATGAACACGAATGCATAATAAACCAATATATATATAAGATTGCTCACATATTACTGAAATATTAAATACACTGCAATTATTAAATAATTAGCATAGTAATAAAAATATAACAATAAATTCTTATCTTGCATTGCACTGCTGCAACAAAACAACAGAGTTTCATGACATAGATCACTGATAATAAACCTAACTCTAAATCTGATCCTGATTTTCCTAAATTCTTTCCTGTCCCACACTTGTTTTCCCTTATATTTATTACTCTTCTCTTTCCCCTCCTTTACTCTTTTGATTTGCCCACTACTCAAATGTTCCTACCTTTATTCATGCCCACCGTCTTCTCCCATCAGAATCCATTTTCTTCAGACTCTTGTTATTTTCACCTGTCACCTTCCAACTTCCAACAACATTCCCACTCCTCCCCTCTGCCATTATGCCTGTCACATCCCTCACACATGGATCCATCTATCACAAGTCAGCTAGTTTGGGGAACTCCTTCCCCCTAAACCTTTAATACTAGCTATCTCCTTCTTTCTTTCCAATTCTGATGAGATTTCCGACCTGAAATATCAACTGTCCATTTCCTTCCATAGATGCTGCCTGATTCATTGAGATCTTCCTATGCGTTCGTGTCCTGTTGAAGTTATTTGTACCTGAAAGTACATGGTCTATAGAATAATGCAGAGCAGAAACAAATCCTTCAGCCCAAAATATCTGTGCTGAGTTAAATTGTATCTCTTCTGCCTGCATATAATCAATATCCCTCCATTTCCTGCATATCCTTATGTCTGTCAAACAGAAACTTAAATGGCAGTGTCATATCTGCTTCCACCATTACTTCTGTTAGCCCATTCCAGGAATCTAATTCCCTTTGTATAAAAATAGACCCATGCATCTCTTCTATGCTTTCTGCCTTGCTCCTAAAATGCATGGCCTCTAGCAATTGAAATTTCCACGCTGGGTAAAAGATTCTGACTGTCCATGCCTTTCATAATTTTATAACCTTCTGTCAGGTATCCTCTCAGCCTTCATTATTTCAGAGTATAAGATGGCTGATACTTCACCCTCCCACAGCATTTTCTGGTCTGCCAGCAATGAAAATAAAGAAATTTAGAATTTGTATAGGCAATGTTAAAACTGTCAACCAACGCTGTCTCCAAGACGTTGTGTAAACATTCTTACTGGTTGTGAATAGGACACCCTATTACCCAGGAATTGCTCTCTTCGTATTGCTACCATCAGAGAGAATGCACAGGAGCCTGAGGACTCAGGAATATTATGTCAGTAATATCAAACCTGATTCTGATTAGTCACATTTATTGGATGATTGTGTTTTACTTCCATTGTGTCTGAAATATATTCTGGTCATTGGAGTAATTTCAGATCGTAAGTCTGCTGACAGTTTTCCTGTACCCACATGGTAAATAGTGGGAAGTACACACTTGACATCTGGTCAGAGTCATGAATTGGTAAGTCCTTCACTTCTGAGAGGACTGAAGAAGGCCAGCTTGTTAGCAGTTACACTTGCATTGCCTTGAGGCACAGCTTGGAATGATGCTTTGTAAGCCTGCAACCACTGATTGAGTTCTGTTCCTCTTTATGAGCCAGGTTGCACACCTTTCTTGAGAATGATTCTTGCATGGAGTCTGATTTCTCTGGTTGGATTAACCCTTTACTTACTTTTTAATCTTTTCTATATTTTTTCCTTCCCTTGCTGTTTTGGAATTGGAATTGGTTTACTATTGCCCCATGAAATGAAATACATTAAGAAGCATCTTTTGCATTTTCTTCACACAGATTAGATCATTGCACAGTGCACTGAGGTAGAACAAGGTAAAACAATAACAATGCTGAATAAAGTTTAACAGCTACAGAGAAAGTGCAATGCAGGTGAAAATAAGGTGCAAAACCATGAGGTGGATTGTGAGGTCAAGATTACAATCTATTGAACTATCTAAGTGGAGTAGAAGCTGTTCTTGAGCCTGATGGTATATGCTTTCAGGTTTATGTATCTACTGTCCAATGGAAGAGGAAAGAATAAAGAATATCCAGGATTGATGGATATTGATCATACTGGCTGCTTTACTAAAGCCGTGAGAAATATAGACAGAGTCTGTAGAATGGAAGCTGGTTTCTGTGATGTGCTGAGCTCTGCAGTTTCTTGTGGTCACTTGCAGAGCAGCTGCCATACCAAACTGTTATGCATCATTCTCACAGGATGCTTTTCATGGCATACCGATAGAGATTGGGAAGAATCAATGGGGACATGCCAAATTTCTTTAGCCTTCCTGAGGAAGTTGAGGGGTTGATGGACTTTCTTGGCTATGGTGTTGGTTTATTAGGCGCTTCATTTTTTTCTGTGCCTCATTAATATGCAATTGATGCTTTCTTTTGGCTAAAATCCAACCCCTGACAATCATAATTCATTCCTAATTATCATGGTATAAAATATTTTCATCAAGCGAAAGATTATTTCCCTGCAGAGAGATATATCTCAAAGACTATATACATAAACTCAACCTTAAGACTTGTCAGTATAAATAACTTCTGCTTTGACAAGTTAGAACAAGAAAGTTTTTAGGAACAACAGACACAAAATGCTGGAGGAACTCAGCAGGTTAGGCACCATCTATGGAATTGAATAAACAGTCAACATTTCCAGCTGAGACACTTCATCAGGACTGGAAAGGATGGGGGAAAATGCCAGAATGTAAAGGTGGTGGGAGGGGAAGTAGGACACTAGCTAGAAGCTGATAGCTCAGGCCAGGTAAGTGGGGAAGGACTTAAGTGGGTGTTGCCAGGACTAGAGGACTGGCGTTATAGTGAGAGATTGGCCAATAACTTGGAATGTAAGAGAAAGAGGGGGTGACCTTATAGAAATGTTTACATTTATGAAAGTCATAGATAAAGTACGTGGATACAGTAGCAGTCGTTTCCCCAGGGTAGGGCAGTCCAAAACAAGGGAGGAATAGATTTGAGGTGAGAGGAGAAAGATTGTAAAAAGACATGGAAGTCCACTTTTTCACTCAGAGGTCAGTAGGTATATATAGCGAACTGCCAAAGGAGGTGTTTGAGGCAGGTACAGTAGTATCATTTAAGAAGCACTGGATAGGTACATGGAGGAGCAGTGCTTAGAAAGATATGGGCTGAATGTTGGCATTTGGGAACAGCAGTGTGCGAACCATGATCAGCATGGAATAGATCGGTGAAAGGCCGGTATCCATGCTATACTGCTCTATGATCCCATGACTATAATAGCAGACAATGCTGAAACATACATCTAACTGGATTTTTCAAAATGCTTATAAAAGACAGATAAGATATTCTCCCGGTGTTTTAAATAGTGTGTCTGGTTGCTGTTTTAACTGGTTCATTATACCTTTCATTGTGAGCACTTTTAGCTTCGCTTTGGGGGTTGTATCCTACTTCACAGCTGAATGTGACAAATGATCATGGGTCTATTGTTTAAAAAGGAAACCCTGATGTATTGTAAACAAAATATATTGGTCTGAAGAAATGTAGAGATAGACATGTGCTGTTTGTAATGCATTTTCTGTGTATATATTTGGATGAAAAACGTATATTTTTGTAATAAAAAAGAGGAAAAACTTTTAATATTGACAGCCAGGGTAAAATTGTTTATACCAACTCAAAATAGTTTTACAATTAAAGTCTCCCAGTAGCTGAGGATATTGAGGATATTAAAGGACAATGCGGTTCTGCAGCAGGTAGTGCTACATAATAACTCTGGCGAAAAGGGGTTGATCCCTTTTGAAGAAGAGCTGGCTGGTTCACTTCATGCTTCATTAAATACCAGGACAGTTATTATCACAGTTTTCAGATTATTGAATGGACCTCTGCTACGATAAGATGAACTCCTGGCCTCACAACCTACTTCATCTACTTCATTCTGATCTTGCACCTTACCATTTACTTGTGTTGCACTTCTATTAGTGGCTTTTACAACTTCTCTCTGCATTGGTATTGGTTTATCATTTTCCAGCTCAATGCACTGAGTAATGATCTGATCTGAATAAATAGTATGTAAAAGAAGCTGTTCACTGTCTCTTGGTTCATGTAAAAATAAACTAATATTTGTTCTTCACAAGAACAGGTGGTTTGGTCATGTAACCATTCATGAGAGCTTACTGTGCACCAATTGACTGTTCCACTTACTACCTCACAAAATGCCACTCTTCCAAATTAGTTCAGTGGCTGCATAATGTTTTACATCATCCACAATAATGTTGTATGTTATTATTTCTTGAAACCACCAAAAACAGAGCTGAACCACAATAGGCATCAATCAATGCTCAATATTACAAACAGACGCTTTAAACACACAAATGATGTGAGGAGAAGAATAAGTGTTTTTAACTATGACTTTTATTGTTTCTTGCTAGATTTTAAACAGATGTTGCTCTTTAGATTTACAAGTAATTTCTATATCTCAGTGTTTTCTAGTTTTCCTTTAGTACAGGAGTTGAACATAAATTGATACAATGTTGCATGAAACCAAATATGATAATAATGTTGGATTTGTTGAGGCTGCAGATGGAGTACTGTGGGCAGTTTATACCTCCTTATTTTCGGTGGCTGTTCAGAGAAGGTTCATTAAGTTCACTATTAGTCTCACTAGGAATGTTTAACCAGGATGGATGAAGAATATTAGCAAGTGCCTCTACTTCCTCAGGGGGCTAAAGAAATTTTTTGTGTCCCTGTCCACTCTTGCCAATTTATATCGATGCACCATGGAAAACATCTTTTCCAGATGCGACCCAAGGCTTGGTATGGCAACTACAAGGCCACAGAAACTGTAGGGAATTGTGGGTTTAGCTCAGCACACCACTGAAACCAGCCAGTCCTCATGGGCCCTGTTCACATCTCTCACTACCTCAGTAAAGCAGCCAACAGATTATTGAATAGTCCACTAGAACGATGAGATGGATTGTTGACCTCACAATTTATCTCATTCTGGCCTTGCACCCAATTGTCTATCAGCACTGCACTTTCTCTGTAACTGTAACATTTTATTTTACATTCTGTTGTTGTTTCCCCTTGCTCTACCTCAATGTACTGAAGTAATAAAATGATCTACCTGGATGACATGCAAAACAAAGTATTTCAATGTACTTCAGAACACATTACAATCATAAACCAGTTTACCAATTTAAAATTCTTTGTACAAGAATGAAAGATGAACATACTGAAACTTAAGAGAGTAGGAAACCTTGGTAGGATCAATGCTTCCATAACGTACCTCTTGTACAGGAACCCAAAACTCTAATACATAGTTTAGAGTTTATCATTGGAGTGATGCTGCATGGAAATAGGGGCTTTGCACAATGAAGATATATTTGAGGTTGGTTGATAATGAATTTTTCCTCAGTGCAACATCTTTTGATCAGACTCCATTTTAATCTTCTGACTCCCACTACTTGTGATGGTTAAAATCTGACATAAGGGCATATTATTTCTGTTCCTCCCTCCACAGTGGCAGCCTGACCTGCTGAGCATTTCCAGTATCTTCTGTTACTATTTCAGTTTTTTGAGAATCTGCAGAACATTGTTCTTTTTAGTTGACCATTAGAAAATTGCAGATCTGGAATTTTGTCTTTTGTCAGTTAAAAATACAGCTCCAGCCGTTTAATGCTTAAAATACGGTCCCAAGATTTGAGTGAATTGAAGTCAGTGCCCTACTATGGTGAGTGGTAACTCTCCAAGCTCTGGTCTTCTTTCCTCGGCAGGGATAACAGACCACATAAAACCCTTAAGCAGAAAGATTTATGCCTCCAGGTCCAACAACTGTTTCTTCCCCACTGCCTTTTGAACTTAGTTGAAAAACCTTAACCCTACCTATGATATTTTATATCTTTCTCTCAATCGTGCACGTGTCATTTATTTGGTTGCTCCTTTTACATATATGTATGCATAATTTATGTTAATGGCAGTATAACTTAGTTATTATTTGTCCCTGTCTTAAAATGTACTGTGGTACTGTGGCATAAAGTTATTTTTCAAGGCATTGATACCCTGTGAAGGCATGCCCATGACATGAAGTTGAAGTTCAGCCTTGAACTTGAACTTGTCACTTCTTGGGAAAGTTTCATTCACAAGAGTTTCTAGAAAAGTCTTGCAGAGAATATTTTTGCCTCTGGATTGATTCTTGCTTCATGTTTTTCCCTTGTAATGTTTTGGTGAAGGCGAGGGCTGAGGGTGGAATCTCAAAAGAGAATTCTCCTAACATCCAGGATGTTCCATCTTCTCATTGCTACCATTAGGGAGGAGGTAGAGCACTGTGAAGGCACAGTCTTAGTGATTCAGGAACAGCTTTTTCCCCTCTGCCATCAGATTTCTGAATGGACATTGAACCCATGAACACTACCTCACTATTTTTGTCTTTAAATAAATACATTTTTGCTCTATTTATTTAATTTAACTTTTTAATTTTTTTTACAGTTTGTAATTATTATGTGTTGCAATGTACGGCTGCTGCATAACAACAAATTTCATGACACAGGTCAGCGATATTAAACCTGATTTTGATTCTGACCCCGATTCTGAAAGATGCATTAAGCCTTCAATAACCATGATGGTGGTGTGAGGACCAGGATCAATGAGTCAGTCAGCCTTCCCCTGCCTTTTGATGCTGATGCCATTCAATTCTTACCTATTACTGAATGAAAGAGTTTTTCTGGAATTTGATTGTGACTTATACTGTAAGTAAATCTGTGGCCTTAACTTTGATCTTGATATATCTTTTCTCCACTGTTGACAGATGAGAAAAAGTAAACTCCCTGCAAAGACATACATTTCAAAGCAAGTTTATTTGAAAATAAAATCAAATAAATAACTTCAAAGAATTTACTTTTTAAGCACTGTACCAATTTTTGACTGGAGGTGCAAAAATTTGCTTCTTCACACAGAATCCGAGCAATGAATAAATAACATCCTCAAGCACTGATTATTAGTGAGTTTGTGAGTTGAGATGTTTCTGTGCAATGACCTTGTTCCAAAAGTAAAAGTGATGCAAACTTTTTTGTTGTAATGTGACTAAAGCTGCTTCGTCTTTAGCTGTCAGCCCACACCTCAATTGTGGGAGACACTTACTCTGTAAAGGAAGCAGAAACAGTCAGCAGGACAGGCAGCATCTGTGGCAAGAGAAACAGGGTAAATGTTTCACGTCCAATATCTTTTGTCAGAATTGGGAAAGAGAGAAAATCAAGATATTTTTCATTAGACCATAAGCATGGGAGCAGAATAAGGCCATTCAGGCCATCGAGCCTCTCCACGTTTCCATCATGGCTGATATATTATCCCCCTCAACTCTATTCTCCTGCCTTTTCCCTGTAATCTTTGACATCTTTACTATTCAAGAACCTATTAGCCTCCTCTTTAAGTATACCCAATGACTTGGCCTCCTCAGAAATCAGAGGCAATGAATTCCACAGATACACCACCTCAATAAATTCCTCTTCATCTCTGTTCTACAGGGACACCCTTCTATTCTGAGGCAATGACCACTGGTCCTAGACTTCCCCAGAACAGGAAATAACCTGTCCACGCCTACCCTGTCTTGGGCTTTCAATACTCAATAGGTTTCATTGAGATCCCCTCTACTTCATATTTCAATGAGTCATCAAAAGCTTCTCATATGATAACCAGTTCATTCCTGGTAGCTTTGTCGTGAACCTTTTTAGCTGTAGAAGAAGGGTGGGTAAAGCAAAGGAGATAGATATGATTGTACAATATGTTGGTTGGAATGCATTTTCTGGTTGGTTTCCTACAGGAAAAGATTTAATTATGCCAGATATGGTGGAGAAAAGATTTAAATAGGTGTAGAGTGCTAGAGTATTAAGGAGAGACTGGATAGGCTAGAAATAATTTTCCTGAAGTGAAAGAAGCTGAAGGGTAACCTTGTTCAGATTTTTAATTTCATGCGGGGCATAAATAAGGAGGATGATCACAATCATTTTCCCAGTGTAGGGGTTTCAAAACTGCAGAATAAAGTTTTAAGCTGAGAGGGGAGAGATATAAAAGGGTCATGGGGAGCTAGTTTTTTCATATAGATGGTGGTGGATATATGGAATAAGCTGCCAGAGGAAGGGGTAGAGATAGATACAAGTACCATGTTTAAGACACTTGGGCAGATTCATGGATCGTAAAGGTTCAGAGGATTATGGAGCAAATAAAGACAAAAGGAGACATATAGACAACTTGCTTGGCATGGTCAAGGTAGGCTCAAGGGCCTGTTCTCCTGTTGCACGACTCTTTAACCCTGTGTGAGTTAACGTAGCAGTTGGAAGCACATTAAACTTTATTTGTGTTAGGTGTTGCAAATAGTAAGACTGTGGGACGTGAACAGTTACACTGATTCAGAAAGAAATGCAACCAAAGTACATTAGCAGAAATGTCCTGTTCTGATGCAGGAGGAAAGAAAGATGAGTGTAACTGAAGCTGGACAATGAAAAAAAGCAGAATGCAGGAATGCAGAAATTCTTGGAAATACTCAGCACATCAGACTGCAACTGTGGGGAAGCAAAACAGCGCCAACGTTTCATGTTGAAGTTCTGGCAAATGGTCTTTGAGCAGTCTCTGGGACGGGATGAGGTATACCTCAGGCTACTGTGAGAGGCAAGGGAGGTGATTGCTGAGCCTCTGGCCATGATCTATGCATCATCAATGGGGACGGGAGAGGTTCTGGAGGATTGGATGGTTATAGGTATTGTTCCTTTATTCAAAAAAGGGAATAGAGATAGCCCAGGAAATTATAGACCAGTGAGTCTTACTTCTGTGGTTGGTAAGTTGATGGAAAAGATCCTGACAGGCAGGATTTATGAACATTTCGAGAGGCTGAATATGATTAGGAATAGTCAGCATGGCTTTGTCAAATGCAGGTCATGCCTTATGAGCCTGATTGAAATTTTGAGGATGTGACTAAACACATTGATGAAGGTACAGCAGTAGATGTAGGGTAGGGGTCCCCAAGCTTTTTTGCACTGCGGATTGGTTTCATATTGACAATATTCTTGTGGACCGGCTGACCGGGGGGTGGGGGGGGGGTAGGGTTGCCAACAGACAAGAGTAGCAGTCAAATATGTTGTTTACCCCCGAGAGACTACAATGACCATGAAGCCTTGCGCGGGCATCAGTGCGCATGCATGATTTGCGCATGCATGTACGTGCCGATTTTTTCTATACATCTCGTTTTTGGCGATTCTGTTCGGGGGTGATGGTGTTAATCATGACTGGAATATAGGTGATAAGTGGCTAATACACTCAATTTCGTTTCTAAAAGGGTTTATCTAACGAATTTAATATTAAACACACAGCGCATATTTTCCTCACATGAATATAGCGATAAGTCAATAGGACGGGGCGCTTGAAGTAAGTGTTGAAGGAACTTCCAGTAGAAGTTGTAGAGGCAAGTTCCATATTATCATTTAAAGAAAAATTGGATAGGTGTATGGACAGGAAAGGAATGGAGGGTTATGGGCTGAGTGCAGGTCGGTGGGACTAGGTGAGAGTAGCGTTCGGCATGGACTAGAAGGGTCGAGATGGCCTGTTTCCATGCTGTAATTGTTATATGGTTATATAAGTAACTCAATAGCATCATAACATTTTAAGTAACGTTTGGATATTAAACACACAGCACATATTTTCCCAGTATGAACATATAAAATCATTGCAACACACCAATATCACTGAATCAGTGGGAGCCCTGGGCTTGTTTCCCTGCAACAAGACGGTCCTATTGAGGGGTGATGGGAGACAGCGATACTCGAAGGGGGTTCCTTATGTCCAGTCTATTTCGCAATTTAGTTTTCGTTGCATTCATTGCAGAAAACTCTGTTTCGCAGCGATATGATGTTGGAAATGGAAGCAACGTTTTCAGTGCTTTCCTAGCTACCTCAGGATATTTAGCCTTGACTTTGTTCCAGAATGCCGTCAGAGATGTTATTTCAAACATACTTTTCTGCCCGCCGTCATTTGAAAGCTCGAGGAGTTGATCTTCTTCCCACGCTGACATGGATGACGCGCAGGTAATGACCTCGCGTGCGTAATGGCTGAACAGTGCGTGACAGGGAATGAGGAAAGGTGCAGCTGACTCCTATCGCCAAATCATATCGTTTCCTCACGGCCCAGTTGCACATGCTTTGTGGCCCGGTACCGGTCCGCCGCCCGGTGGTTGGGGACCGCTGATGTAGTGTATATGGATTTCAGCAAGGCATTTGATAAGGTACCCCATGCAAGGCTTATTGAGAAAGTAAGGAGGTATGGGATCTAAGGGGACCTTGTTTTATGAATCCAGAATTGGTTTACCCACAGGAGGCAAAGAGCGGTTGTAGACGAATCATATTCTGTATGGAGGTTGGTGACCAGTGGTGTGCCTCAAGAATCTGTTCTGGGACCCCTTCTCTTCGTGATTTTTATAAATGACCTAGATGAGGAAGTGGCGGGATGGGTTAGTAAAATTTGCTGATGACACAAAGGTTGGGGTGTTGTGGATAGTGTGGAGGGCTGTCAGAGGTTACAGTGGGACATTGATAGGATGCAAAACTGGGCTGAGAAGTGGCAGATGAAGATCAACTCAGATAAGTCTGAGGTGGTTAATTTTGTAAGGTCAAATATGATGGCAGAATATAGTATTAATTGTAAGTCTCTTGGCAGTGTGGAGGATCAGAGGGATCTTGGGGTCCGAGTCCATAGGACACTCAAAACTGCTGGGCAGGTTGACATTGTGGTTAGGAACGAATGTGGTTAGCCCTTCATCAACAGTGGGATTGAGTTTAAGAGCCGAGAGGTAATATTACAGCTATAGAAGACCCTGGTCAGTCCCCACTTGGAGTACTGTGCTCAGTTCTGGTCACCTCACTTCAGGAAGGATGTGGAAACTATATAAAGGGTGCAGAGGAGATTTTCAAGGATGTTGCCTGGATTGGGGAGCATGCCTTATGAGAATAGGTTGAATGAACTCCGCCTTTTTTTCCTTGGAGCAGCGGAGGATGAGAGGTGACCTGATAGAGATGTATCAGATGATGAGAGGCATTGATCGTGTGGATAGTCAGAGGTTTTTTCCCCAGGGCTGAAATGGCTAACATTAGAGGGCACAGTTTTAAGGTGCTTGGAAGAAGGTATGGAGGAAATGTCAGGGTTAAGATTTTACGCAGAGAGTGGTGAGTGCATTGGATGGCCTGCTGGTGACGGTGGTGGAGACAGGTACGATAGGTTCTTTTAAGAGACTCCTGGATAGGTACATGGAGCTTAGAAAAATAGAGGGTTATGGGTAACCCTAGGTAATTCCTTAGGTAAGTACATGTTTGGCACAGCATTGTGGGCCAAAGGGCCTGTATTGTGCTGTAGGTTTTCTATGTTTCTATGTTTTTATAAAACATAAATTCTGCTTCTCTGCCCATAGATGTGGCCTGACTTGCTGGTTATTTCAGTAACTTCTGCCCATTTTATTAGAGAGTTTGACATTAAGTCAAAAGTGTGTCCAGTGTGTCCAGTCAGGAGATGAGGTATTCTTCTTTAAGCTTGTATTGTATCCCAAAGAGAAAACAAGTTAGTATTTACAATAGTTAAGTGTCCAACTGGAAATACTTATTTTCCTTTTTCCACAAAGCTGCCTGACCTGCTCAGGGTTTCTGCTTTTAGTTTAAATTTCCAGTATCTGTACTTATCCTGATTTACAATATTTACTCTAAATGAGGTGTTATGCATTCGAGTCCTGCATATATACTCCGACGTAAGCTAATATTCCAGTGTTGAGCTAAATGGCTGTAGCCCTTTCCGAACTGTTGAGGAAGCAAAAATTAATTGCATAATTGGTAAATTATTGTCACATGTATCAAGATACAGTGGAAATCCTGCCTTGCATACTGTTCATATATTGTAGACCATTTCATGGCAATAGTGCATTGAGGTAGTATAAGGCAAAGTAGCAGAATCCAGAATAAAGTGTTACAGAGAAATTACAGGGCAGAGAGACAATAAAGATGCAAGACCTTAACAAGGTAGATTGTGGGATCAATAGCCCTTCTTAGAAGATTATTCCTAAAAGTCGGGAGGCAGGTAGCTGGGTGACTGTCAGGAGAGACACAGAAGCCCTGTGGCTGTTCCCATCAATAATAAGTATACCGTTTTGGATACTGTTGGTGGGAACGACCTACCGGGGGCAAGTTGCAGTGGTTGCGTCTCTGGCACTGAGATGGGACCCTCAGCTCAGAAGGGAAGGAGGGAAAAGAGGAGAGCAGTAGTGATAGGGGATTCGATAGTTAGGGGGACAGATAAGAGGTTCTGTAGAAGAGATCGAGAATCCCGGATGGTCTGTTGCCTCCCTGGTGCCAGGGTCCACAATATCTCGGATCGAGTTTTCAGTATTCTTAAAAGGGAGGGTGAGCAGCAGGATGTCATGGACCATGCAGTGACCAATGACACTACATGAAGAAGGAGGAGGTCCTGCAAAGAGATTTTAGGGAGTTAGGTGCAAAGTTGAAAGACAGGACCTCCAGGGTTGCAGTCTCAGGATTGCTACCCGTGCCATGTGCCAGTGAGGCTAGAAATAGGAAGATAATGCAGCTAAATACGTGGCTAAGGAGTTAGTGCAGGAGGTGGGGTGGGGGGGGGCTTCATGTTTCTGGACAATTGGGCCTTGTTCCAGGGAAGCTGGGACCTGTACCGACAGGATGCACCTGAACTGGAGGGGGACTGGCATTCTTTCAGGAAGGTTTGCTAGTACTCCTCCAGGGGGTTTAAACTAGATTTGCAGGGGGAGGGGAACCAGAGTGTTAGAGCAGATAGTGAGGTGGAGGAGGATAAAGGTCATGCGAGAACTGCAAGTATAGTGCATGGAGTAAAGCCAGATCTAGCACATAAAGAGGCTTTGATGAAAGAGAAACAGAATAAAGGGTGTAAAGGTACTACGGTAGAAGGGTTAAAGTGCGTGTACTTCAATGCAAGAAGCATCAGGAACAAAGGTAATGAACTGACAGCTTGGATACATAAATGAAATTATGATGTAGTGGCCATTACAGAGACTTGGCTGGCACCAGGACAGGAATGGATTCTCAATATTCCTGGATTTCAGTGCTTTAAAAGGGATGGGGGGGGGGGGGGAAGGGGAGGAGGGGAGGCAATACTGATCAGGGATACTATTACAGCTACAGAAAGGGTAGGTAATGTAGCAGGAACCTCTTTTGAGTCAGTATGGGTGGAAGTCAGGAACAGGAAGGGAGCGGTTACTCTATTGGGAGTATTCTATAGGCTCCCTGGTAGCAGCAGAGATACCAAGGAGCAGATTGGGAGGCAAATTTTGGAGAGGTGCAAAAATAACAGGGTTGTTATCATCGGTGACTTTAACTTCCCTAATATTGATTGGCACCTGATTAGTTCCAAGGGTTTAGCTGGGGCAGAGTTAGCTAAGTGTGTCCAGGATGGATTCCTATCACAGTATGTTGACAGGCCGACTAGGGGAAATGCCATACTAGATCTAGTATTAGGTAACAAACCAGGTCAGGTCACAGATCTCTCAGTGGGTGAGTATCTGGGGGACAGTGACCACTGCTCCCTGGCCTTTAACATTATCATGGAAAAGGATAGAATCAGAGAGGACAGGAAAATTTTTAATTGGTGAAGGGTAAATTATGAGGCTATAAGGCTAGAACTTGCGGGTGTGAATTGGGATGAAGTTTTTGCAGGGAAATGTACTATGGACATGTGGTCAATGTTCAGGGATCTCTTGCAGGATGTTAGGGATAAATTTGTCCCGGTGAGGAAGATAAAGAATGGTAGGGTGAAGGAACCATGGGTGACAAGTGAGGTGGAGAATCTAGTCAGGTGGAAGAAGGCAGCATACATGAGGTTTAGGAAGCAAGGATCAGATGGGGGGGTCTATTGAGCAATATAGGGAAGCAAGAAAGGAGCTTAAGAAGGGGCTGAGGAGAGCAAGAAGGGGGCATGAGAAGGCCTTGGTGAGTAGGGTAAAGGAAAATCCCAAGGCATTCTTCAATTATGTGAAGAATAAAAGGATGACAGGAGTGAAGATAGGACCAATTAGAGATAAAGGTGGGAAGATGTGCCTGGAGGCTGTGGAAGTGAGCGAGGTCCTCAATGAATACTTCTCTTCGGTATTCACCAATGAGAGGAAACTTGATGACGGTGAGGACAATATGAGTGAGGTTGATGTTCTGGAGCATGTTGATATTAAGGGAGAGGAGGTGTTGGAGTTGTTAAGATACATTAGGACGGAAAAGACCCCGGGGCTTGACAGAATATTCCACAGGCTGCTCCACAAGGCAAGGGAAGAGATTGCTGAGCCTCTGGCTAGGATCTTTATGTCCTCGTTGTCCATGGGAATGGTACCAGAGGATTGGAGGGAGGCGAATGTTGTCCCCTTGTTCAAAAAGGTAGTAGGGATAGTCTGGGTAATTATAGACCAGTGAGCCTTACGTCTGTGGTGGGAAAGCTGTTGGAAAAGATTCTTAAAGATAGGATCTATGGGCATTTAGAGAATCATGGTCTGATCAGGGACAGTCAGCATGGCTTTGTGAAGGGCAGATCACAAAGCCTGATAGAGTTCTTTGAGGAGTTGACCAGGCATATAGATGAGGGTAATGCAGTGGATGTGATCTACATGGATTTTAGTAAGGCATTTGACAAGGTTCCACACGGTAGGCTTATTCAGAAAGACAGAAGGCATAGGATCCAGGGAAGTTTGGCCAGGTGGATTCAGAATTGGCTTGCCTACAGGAGGCAGAGGGTCATGGTGGAGGGAGAACATTCCGACTGGAGGGTTGTGACTAGTGATGTCCCACAAGGATCGGTTCTGGGTCCTCTACTTTTTGTGAATTTTATTAACGACCTGGATGTTGGGGTATAACGGTGGGTTGGCAAGTTTGCAGACAACACAAAAATTAGTGGTGTTGTGGATAATGTAGAGGATTGTCGCAGATTGCAGAGAGATATTGATAAGATGCAGAAGTGCGCTGGGAATTTGCAGATGGAGTTCAACCCGGAGAAGTGTGAGGCAGTACACTTTGGAAGGACAAACTCCAAGGCAGAGTACAAAGTAAATGGCAGGATACTTGGTAGTGTTGAGGAGCAGAGGGATCTGGGGGTACATGTCCACAGATCCCCGAAAGTTGCCTCGCAGGTAGATAGGGTAGTTAAGAAAGCTTATGGAGTGTTAGCTTTCATAAGTTTACGGATAGAGTTTAAGAATCGCGGGGTAATGATGCAGCTCTATAAAACTCTGGTTAGGCAACACTTGGAGTATTGTGTCCAGTTCTGGTCACCTCACTATAGGAAGGATGTGGAAGCATTCAAAAGGGTACAGAGGAGATTTACCAGGATGCTGCCTGGTTTAGAGAGTATGCATTATGATCAGAGATTAAGGGAGCTAGGGCTTTACTCTCTGGAGAGAAGGAGAATGAGAGAAGACATGATTGAGGTATACATGATATTAAGAGGAATAGATAGAGCCTCTTCCTCAGGGCACCACTGTTCAATACAAGAGGTCATGGCTTTAAGGTAAGGGGTGGGAAGTTCAAGGGGGATATTAGAGGAAGGTTTTTCACTCAGAGAGTGGTTGGTGCGTGGAATGCACTGCCTGAGTCAGTGGTGGAGGGAGATACACTAGTGAAATTTAAGAGACCACTAGACAGGTATCTGGAGGAATTTAAGGTGGGGGGTTATATGGGAAACAGGGTTTAAGGGTCGGCACAACATTGTGGGCCGAAGGGCCTGTATTGTGCTGTACTGTTCTATGTTCTATGTTCTGGTTTTATAACAGAGGGAGAGAAGCTGTCCTTGAGCCTGGTGGTGCGGGCTTTCAGGCTTTTGCATCTTCTGCCAAATGGGAACGGTGGGGGGGGGCGGGGAGAAGAAGAGAGAATGTCTTGGATGGTATCTTTTATGATGTTAGTGCTTTGTTGAGGCAGTGAAAAGTGTAGGCAGAGTTCATGGCTGGGAGACTAGTTCTGTAATTTACTGAGCTGTAGAAACAACTCTGTGGTTTCTTAGTGCCATGGGCGGAAGAGTTACCATTGCAAGCCGTGACATATCTGGATATGGTTTTTCAATAGTGCATTGATAATGGTGCATTGGTGAGGGTAAAGGGGGCATGCATCCTGAGGAAGTACAGGCAGTGGTGACTCTTCTTGTCTGCTAATATGGCATGCTTGATGAGTAAGGCAGATTGTGCAGAATATAACTAAGTTTCAGAAAGTGAGTGCATACATTACTGTCTTGCATGCCAAGCATAGAGGAGGATACATCAATGCCTGATAGATATTTAAATCTGCCATATTTTAGATGTAAGGCTTAAACTGTGGCGTCATCTCTTTTCTATGGTGGATGTAAATCAGATTTTCGTTGTTGGTTATGTGACACACAAATTGACCATCCTGCTTGCTCATCAACAATTGATTAGATCAATGTGCTCTATCAATTTCAAGGGGCTTCAAAGGAGAGCATCTGGAATCCATGCTAATTTCCTTAACCAGCATCTGAAAACATAAGATCTATTTGTTACACATACAAGCTTGCTATGTGCAGATTCCTTGCTGTGTTGTGCATGATTGTAACAGTAACCACAATTCAGAAGTCCATCTCGAGACACAAGGGACTGCAGAACATGAAAAATATGCTGTGGAATCTCAGGAAGCACATGGATGGTTGTGATTTCAAGCTCTTCCCTGCAACACAACTCCAAATTACTGTGTCTGCATTCTCTTCTGCTTCCATTTGTTGTGAATTGTTATGCTTTCCTTTCATAAATAAAGTGTTCTTGAAATAAAAATGTAGTTTCAAAATGTTTATGTCAAGGAACAAATACAATAATGGTCTTTCACATGTTATTTTGTGGAAATCACACTAGTAAATTATCAAAGTAAGGATGTTATGTCAAATTATAGCAATAATGGAAAACTTTCATTATATTACGGTGGAAATCTGTCCTTTAGTATGCTACCTATTTAAAGCAGGAAATTGTCCATCTACTTTATGGATAACATGCGCAAAATGCTGGAGGAACGCAGCAGGTTTAGCAGTCTCTATGAAGAGGAATAAAGAGTTTGATGTTTAGGGCCAAGATTGTTCATCAGCAGTCCTGCAATCGACTGTGCATTCCTCTCCATATATGCTGCCTGGCCTGCTGATTTCCTACAGCATTTCTGTGTGTTAATCTGGATTTCTAGTATCGACAGAATTTCCTGTGTTTGTGATCTACTTTCTGTAATTACTGTAGCATGCCGTGAAGTCAATGTAACCAGATGTTAAACATGGTTCTGTTACTACACACACTCAGTGGCCACTTTATTAGATACACCTGTATACCTGCTCATTAATGCAAAACACGTGCCTGCAGCTCAATGCATAAAAGCATGTAGTCATGGTCAAGAGGTTCAGTTGTTGTTCCGATGAAACTTTGGAATAGGGAAGAAACGTGATGCAAGTGACTTTGACCATGGAATGATTTTTTTTTGTGCTTGATGGGGTGGTTTGAGTATCTCAGAAATTCCTGTGCTCCTGGGATTTTTATGTACAACTGAGCTTACAGAGAAGGGTGCGATAAACGAACATCATCCAGTGAACGGCAGTCTGTGGGCGAAAACACCTTGTTAATAAAAGAGGTCAGAGAAGAATGGTTCAACTGGTTCAAACTGACAAGAAGGTAATAGTAGCTCAAATAACAATGCGTTACCAACACTGGTGTGCAGAGAGCATCTCTGAACACAGAACACATCGATTGCTGAAGTGGATGGCCTACAGTAGCACAACATACACTCAGTGGCCACATTATTAGGTATAGGAGGTACATAATAAACTGGCCACATGAGTGTAGTTTGTACTACAGAATATGGGCTTCTAATTTAATACATCCAAGCATCCGAAATAAAAATAAAAATAAAATTCTGAAAATCTTAAACCAAAGCAGAAACTGCTGGAAATACTGAACAGTTCAGGCAGCACCTATGGAGAGAGTAATCATTATTTTAGGTCCAGAACCCTTTTTACAGAACTGGGAAATAAAAAGAAATATGAAAAAAAACAGAACTCTGAAAGAATTCAGTCAGGCAAGCAGCATCTGTATAGAAGCAAATGATGTGAGTTGGCAGCTTGGGTAATGAGACTCCACTCCCCTGAGAAGAAAAGGCTGTGAACATTCACCTTATCATTCTTGTGAATCTTCTTTCCTGCACTAACACCAAGGGTTAATTATTTGGAATGGGTTTTGGAACCCCAGAAAATCCAAAAACACTTTACATCAAGCAAAGCACTTTTGAAATGTGGACACTGTTGTAAATGTGGAAGATATGAGGAGTCAATTTACCCACATCTTTCCAAGAAAGTCTCCTAATTTGAAGGGGAATGAATGAAGTACCTATAAACTGATGCACAAGAGCACTTAATGCCTTCTTCATTTTGAGTTGCAATCACACACTGGAATTCTACAAAGGACCTGATCTCTTAACTTAACTAAATTGCCATGACAGCTTCCAATTTGCAAAACCCTGTGAATGCATTTATTTCACACTGTGCAGCCCTTTATAAGATGACTGAGTCCCACTTCAAGACATCCTGGTGATCATTGGTCTCTGACTATCATTGGAAAGCCTTATGATTTGACGTGTCACAAAATAATCTAATAAATTTCCACAGATGCATTGTTGTATCATCCGCACTTGCTACATCATGGACTGGTACTTTAATTACAATGCACAGGAAGACAATAATCTGCAAAGGATAGTGAATACAATCCAGTCCATTATGTGCACAACCCTCCCCACCATTGACAGCATCTACAGGAGGAGTTGCCTCAAGAAGGCATCATCTATATTCTAGATTCTCCTCCATCTGGGCCATGTCCTTTTCTCACTGTCAGCAACAGGCAGGAGATACAGAGGCCTGTTCCAACTCCATCAAATTCAGGAACAGCTAAGTTCCTGCATCCATCTGGTCCTTAAACCAACCGGCACACCTTAACTCTACCTCAGTAATGGTGGAACACCACGGACGACCTCTTGTACTACCACAGACTTGGGTTTTCTCTTACTGTAATGTTCTGTATTGTGTCCTGTATTGTGTTGTTGCATGGCCAAGTGGTTAAGGCATTCATTTAGTGATTTGAAGGTTGCCAGTTCGAGCCTTGGCTTGGGCAGCATGTGTGTCCTTGAGCAAGGCACTTAACCACACATTGCTCTGCGATGACACTGGTGCCAAGCTGTATGGGTCCTAATGCCCTTCCCTTGGACAACATCGGTGGTGTGGAGAGGGGAGACTTGCAGCATGGGCAACTGCTGGTCTTCCATACAACCTTGCCCAGGCCTGCTCTCTGGAAACTTTCCAAGGCACAAATCCATGGTCTCATGAGACTAATGAATGCCTAAAAAAATGTCCTGTATTGTACAGTCTTTTTTTCCTCACTGTCTGGTTTAACTTATGTATAATTTATGCGTGTTGTCTGAATCTATGTCTCTGTACTACTACAATCAACCTTTTTATTGCACCTGTATCTCACTCAACTTAAACATTTGATAATACGTTCAATTTGGTTTGATACCCAGGCTAACCTCAATCAAGGGTTTGGACTCATCATTTAATGATAACAATAGCTCAGCAAACATAGCACATGGGTAATGTGATCATCGTATTCAAGTCGAGGTGTTCATCATGGTGGTGTTGTATAGTTCAGTGCCCTGGAAACATATCCCATGTTGGCATAACCTATGGTATATAATGTACCTTTCTAGATCTCAAAAGGGCAAATGGGGAATTCAGGGACACCCCCCCTCCCCTCAGCAACCACCCAGAACATACTTTCTTCTTGCAGCTGCCGTCAGGAAGAAGGCACAGGAGCCTTAGGACTTATGCCACCATGTTAAGAGCATTTATTATTCCTCAAACATCAGGCTCTTGAACCAAAGGGGATTACATCACTGAACTTCATTTGCCCCATTGAAATGTTCCTACAACCAATGAACTCACTTTTAAGGACTCTGCATCTCACGTTCTCAATATTTATCGCTTATTTATTTATTATTGCTAAAAAAAAAAGGCATCTGTTTGTCTTGCGAGACCATGGATCTGCGCCTGGAAAGTCTTCAAAAGTCTTCACTCTCCAGGACGCAGGCCTGGCCAAGGTTGTTTGGAAGACCAGCAGTTGCCCATGCTGCAAGTCTCCCCTCTCCACGACACCAATGTTGTCCAAGGGAAGGGCATTAGGACCCACACAGCTTGGCACCAGTGTCGTTGCAGAGCAATGTGTGATTAAGTGTTATTATTCCTAATTATTTATTTTTCTGTTGCACAGTTTGTTGTCTTGCACACACATTGGCTGAATGCACAAGTTGGTGCAGTATTTCATTGATTCTGTTATGGTTATTATTCTATGGATTTATTGGGTATGCCTCCAAGAAAATGAATCGCAGGGTTCTATTTGGTGATATAGTAATAAATGATTGAAGCAACAGGTTCTGGAGCAAAATCAGAAAGTTCCGCAAGGACTCAACACATTTGTGGAAAACGAAGTCATTAACTGTTTGGATCAGCACACAAGATGCTGGCATTATCCACGGAGGAAAATGGACAACTGACATTGTGTTTGAGACCCTTCATATGGACAGAATGGTAGGAGAAGTGTGTATAAAAAGGTGGACGGTAGGGGAGGGGCAAGAGTTGGCATGTGATAGGAGGTTAGAGTCAGGGACCTGCCTCAGAGAGAGTCATTGAATGATGTAACATGGATGTAAGTCCTTGTTCTAACCAGTCCATGCCGTTTACGGTGCACACCCAGCTTGTTCCAATTTCTGACATTCAACCCATATCCTTCTAAGCCCCACCCCTCCACGTTCCTATCTAAAGGCATCCGTTAGTCTCGCGAGACCATGGATCTGCGCCTGGAAAGTTTTCACTCTTCCAGGGCACAGGCCTGGGCAAGGTTGTATGAAAGACCAGCAGTTGCCCATGCTGCAAGTCTCCCCTCTCCACGACACCAATGTTGTCCAAGGGAAGGGCATTAGGACCCATACAGCTTGGCACCAGAGTCGTTGCAGAGCAATGCGTGATTAAAGTGCCTTGCTCAAGGACACACACGTTGCCTCGGCTGGGGCTCGATCTCATGACCTTCAGGTAGCTAGTCCAATGCCTTAACCACCTGGCCACATGTCCACACGTGTTCCTATCTAAGTGCTCCTTAAATGATACTATTGCATCTGCCTGAACCACTTACACTGGCAGATCACTCCATATACCTACCACCCTCTGTATGAACAAGTCACATCTAAGGTTCCTTTAAAATCTTGCCCCTCTCACACTATACCCTCTATTTTTCATCTCCCACCCCACCTCCACCCCCCACCTTAAGGAAAGACTTCTAACATCTACCTTATCTATACCTCTCATAATTTGAAGACATTTCTATAAGGTTGTTGCTTATTCTCCTACACTCCTAGGAATACAGCTCCAGCCTGGCCAGCCTGTGCAGAAGATGTGGAAGGGTGTCAGTTCTATAGGTGAACCTGAGATAAGGAGAGAGGTGCAAGATGAAAAGAAGATGTTTCATGCAGATAGGTAATGACACACCAGCTAATATGAGATGTAAATACTGACCGTTAGAGAGGCATTTTGCAATAGCGGGGCAAGAAAGGGAGGTCCGCATGGTATTGAAAAAAGATGAGAGAGAACATTGGAAAATTTTGATGATCTTTCCAGGCAGTTGCAAAGTATCTTGACAGATGATGTTGTTCCTCTAGCTATGATGGACTTCTCTCTGGGTTCGGAAGATCCAGGCAGGGAGATGGGAATGAAAGTGGAGTTTAGAATTAAAATAGGATGAAATAGGATCGCTGATGTGAACTGAGCTCAGGATCTCAACCAGGTGAACCCCACCAGCATTTGGTTTCACCAACGTGGAGGAATGGGCCATGAAATTATGTCAAATATTACTGTGATTTCAATTTTAGTAATTGGTTTATTATTGTCACATGTACAGAGGTACAGTGAAGAAATCTTTGTTTTGCATACAAGCGAGACAGATCATTCCATGCATCCCTACACCGACATAGTAAAAGGGAAAATCTACTCAGTTCTTCTTGCATCCACCTCAGATCCCATCACCTTGTTTCTTTCTCTTCTTGCACCTACTCCATCTGCCCATCGCCCACATAGTCCTCCCACCGGGTCCCCTCTGCATCTGTCCACCCCACTTCCCTTACTTATTTCCATCCTCCACCTTCCTTTCCAATCAGATATAATCTCTGCAACCCTTTGCTCCCTTCACCTATCTCCACCCAGCCTCATCCCTCATCCCTCCTCACGTGGCTCTACATCTCACCTGCCAACTCTTTCCCACCCTTCCCTCCAACTTTTTAGGCTGGCTATCTCCCCTCTCTCTTTCTGTCCAAATGAAGGATCTTGACCCAAAACATCATCCGTTCATTTATAGAACATAGAACAGTACATCACAATACAGGCACTTCAGTCCACAGTGTTGTGCCAACATTGTAACCTACTCCAAGATTACTCTAACCCTATCTAAGAGCTCTTAAATGTCTCTAAGGTATCTGCCTGTACCGTCACCCCTAGAAACATGTTGCACACATCCACCACTCGCTGTGTTAAAATAACTACCTCTGATATCCCCCCACTCAGACTTTCCACCAATCACCATAAAATTATGTTCCTTCATATTAGCCATTTCCCCCCTGGGAAAAGTTCAATGTTCAAAGTAAATCTATTATCAAAGTATGCATATATATCGCAATATATGCCCTTGAGATACATTATCTTGCAAACATTTACCCGAAAATAAAGGAATACAATAGAATTTTTGAGAAACTATACGTAAAGAAGAGTGGCAAACATCCAATGTGCAAAAGAGAACAAATTATGCAAATTGTGCAAAAGTCTCTTGCTGTCTGCTCCATCTATGCCTCTTGTCAACTTCTATTAGTAGTAGCAGCTCTCGATCTCAAGATATCATGGATTTGCACCTCTCGTGGACTGTGTCCTCTCCAGGGTGCAAGCTTGGGCGGGAAGATTTGGAGATCCGGCTGTTGTCCATGCAGTGGGTTCCCCCTCTCCACGTCATCAATGTAGTCCAAGGGAATGGAAAGTGCGGATACAGCTTGGCACCAATGTCATCACAGAGGTTACCAGAGTGTAGTTTTAAGCAACAGCAAACTGTCTTAGGGACCCCGGCTCCAGATTTCTTCCTGGGGGTTTACACCCAAAGCCTTTCCCATGGGTGGGTATGGCCGCAAGGCAGCTGAGGTTTAAAATCAGAGTTTTCCCTCTCTTAGGAGGGCTGCCGTCCAAGGCTGACAAGCCCCACCTGCCTGAAGCAACTGGTTTTGAGGGTCCAGTGGTCTGCCTTTCCCCCTTCTCTTGTCAGTAGAAACAGTTTCATTGGGCCTAGTAACTAAGCCACATGTGAAGGTCAAGAGTTGGACTTGGTTGTCAGAGGTTGTTAGAGATGCATGCCATTTGGAGCACTTTATATGTAGTGGGAGCTATGACAACCTTAGGAACCTATCATTTTCTACACCTCTATCAAGTCAATTCTCATCTCCTTTGCTCCCAAGAGAAAAGTCTTAGATTGCTCAACTTATCCTTAAATGATGTCTTCTCTAATCCTGGTAAGTTCCTCTGCATTCTGTTTAAAGCTTCCAGGTCCTTCCTATAATGAAGCGACCAGACATGAGTACAAAACTCTTCCCTGCTTCAATGCTCCATGACCCAATGAGTTCCTCCAGTGTTTTGTGTGTTACTCCAGATTCCAACATTTACGGTCTCTTGTGTCCCTAACCTTAAGTTAAAGCAGAGTCAAACTGATAGAAAATGGAATTATCACATTTGATGGCAGGTAGATTCAAAGGATCAACAGGTAAATTATCACTCTTCATCACATTCCACCAGCAACCTTTCAACACATATTCACAGTGAAGCTAGAATCTCCTGGTGCTTTTGTATGCGCCAACCTATCAGTGCAATTAATAGCATGGAGGTTATATTCATCGATTAACATCATTGACATCAGCAATTTTGAATACTCTATGGCCCACCAGTCCGAAGAAATTATAAACACAAGAAAATCTGTAACTGCTGGAAATCCAAAGCAACACACACAAAATGCCGGAGGAAGTCACGCTCATATATCCATGTGACCAAAAGTAAAAGCAGCCATGAAACAAGAGATCGGAAAACACGTGAGGGAACACCTGCAGAGACAGGCGTACACACAGGAGATTCTGCAGATGCTAGAAATGCTGAGCAACACAGACAAAATGCCAGATGAACTCAGCAAATCACGCAACACAAACACAAGAAAATCTCCAGGTACCTGAAATCCAAAGCAACACACACAAAATGCCAGAAGAACTCAGCAGGCTAGGCAACATCTATGGAGAAAGGTCAATAGTCAATGTTTGAGGCTGAGACCCTTCGTCAGTGATAGAAAGAAATAGGAGAAGTCAGAGTAAGAAGGTGGGGGAAGGGAGGAAGAAGTACAAGGCGGTAGGTGATAGATGAAACCAGGAAGAGGGGTGCGAAATAAAATCCGGGGAAATTGATTGATGAAAGAGATAAAGGGCTGGTGAAGGGGGGATCTGATAGGAGGGAACGGAAGACCATGGAAGAAATCCATTTTTCGAACTTCTGGACCCTCTTCCACACCCTCTTCTTCACCATTCCCCATTCCTGTTTCCCTCTCTCATCTATCTCCTTACCTGCCCATTACCTCCCTCTGGTGCTCCTCCACTTCCCTTCCTTCCAAGGTCTTCTGTCCTCTCCTATCAGATTCCCTTTTCTCCTGTCCTTTATCTCTTCCACCAATCAATCCCAGCTCTTTACTTCGCCCTTCCCCTCTCCTGGTTTCACCTATCACCTACCACCTTATACTTCCTCTCCTCCCCCACCTTCTTACTCTGATTTCTCTTCTTTCCAGATGAAGGGTCTCGGCCCAAAATGTTGACTGCTTACTCTTTTCCATAGATGTCACCAGGCCTGCTGAACTCTTCAAGCATTTTGTATGTGAAGCCATGCACCATTTATAGAGGGAAAGTTAACTTTTCAGACTGTGACAGATTGTCAGGACTGAGGAGACAAATGAGATGTTTTCAAATCAATTACCATTAATCTGTATTTGCAGGTTAAATATATTGGGACACAATTTTAATCTCATTTGCCCAGAAAATTAATTGCATAACACTTTTTAAGGTCTAGTTGAAGATTGTTTTTATTATTTGGTAATATACACCATTTTGGACGTTCTAATTTTGGTCATGATTCACCCTTGTAATCTCAATAAAGGGATAATGTCATTGTATGTTGTTTTGGAACACTTGGGAGATGTTGTCCTCAGGGTGCCCAGGAAGGTTATATGAGCAGAAATCCAGAGTTGAAGCTCTGCAAGAAAATTCATTATATGCCTTCATCCTTGTATCCATGTTCATGCTAATTATGAACTAATCACTCTCCACAGCACTGACCTGAAATATTTACTCACTTTCTCACTCCATAGATGTTGCCTGACATGATGACAGTTCCCAGCACTGGTATTTTTTAACTTCTGCCCTGAATGTTTGACTTTTTTCCACAGATGTTGCCTTGCTGAGTAAATGCCTTTTATCTTTCCTACTTTGATTTCAGGATTAGTGAGTGCTGCTCTTATTTTATGAAACAATTTGCAGTTACATAGGATCTTGGATATAAGAAAATGACCCCACATATCATCATTCAAAATTGACACTAATGAACATAAGATGACTTTCAGATAGACATGCAAAATGTTAAAGAACCCTTTACACATTTCATCGCTGCTGATGATGGAGTGATTAGATTCAGTGATGGCTAAGTGGAGAGAGAATATATCATGGAAGGTTATCAGCCAGGGAGCTGAAATTCTATAGAAATTTATCCCGGTTGCTTCGGCTTCATCCATAATCTGTCACTGAAATCACTGAAGGTCAATAGAAATGAGTTTTGGGTTACAATGCAGTGTGAATCTGTTTATGTTTAGATACTGAGGCATGTAAGAAGGACACACGAAAGGGTAGGTGTTGGGATATTTCCATTTGTGGGAAAATCTTGAATGAGTTGATAGTTACAAGATAAGCTGGAGGACATTTAAAACAGGGTGTCAGAATTTCTTTTTGATGGGAAACTCAGGATTTTTTTTTTGCCCTTAGGGCTTATGGAGGCTGGATCGTTTGTGGTATTTAAAGAGAAGATAGATCAATTTTTCTAAGGTTGGGGGATTTAGGGTCATGGGGAGCTGACACAGAAGAGGAGATGAGATCTGGACCAGAGAAGACTTGACCATGTTGAATGGCAGGGCAGACATATGAGGCCAAGTGTCTCTTTGAGTTCTTGCATCAGTCTATTGTGCTTTGCAGTAAAAATTTGTACCTCAAGGAACAATGCAGCAAGATTAACACAAACATTTATCTGATAGTTCACTATGAAAAGCAGGCAAATTATTTTGATTTTTGATTATATGAATGCCTCGATTCAGGGTTTCAGAGTATTTACACTGAAGAACAGAGAAGTTTGATCTGCACTTGTTATTTCAAGAATGCTTTCAGTTTAAAAGGGCTGGGTTTTCGGGTTAGGCATATGATTTGATTGCAGATCAGAAGGCCCAATGAGCTGTGAAATGCCACTTAGAATCTAGAAAACAGCAGCAAGGATTCCCAAGTACAGCTGGATTGAAATGTTGTACTTCTGTCTGTTTTTTTTTGTGCTAGCTCAACATCTGGAGAGAGGAAGTGCAAGTGGTGAAGATGGAAGAGGTCAGGAGATGAAATCTACGTCTACTCCACCAGGTGCAGGGAATACCAGGGCGGAAGGAGTGAAGGTGCCACCAAACCCCCGGAGCATGTTAATCACTGAACAACACCCCCTGCTGTTCAAATCCACTGAGAAAATGCCTGAGCAGTGGAAAGTAGTTGGCAAGAAGGGCACCAAGAAAGCCTTGCCCATATTAACAGGCAAGAGAAGATCTAAAAGCGCAGGGGAATTATTCCATGTAGATCTGTGGTGATGAAAAATATTCATTCCAACATCAGCATCTCCTCTAAGGCGGTGAGTGTCACAAACTCACTTGGGAAAAATATATTTGAGTTGTACATCAGCCCTCGGGAGATCCAGACTGCTATATGCCAGCTATTGCCCAGGGAACTGGTAGAGCACGCCATATTGGAAGAGGCTAAGCACACAAGCTTCACAAAGCAAACTGAAAACACAACAACGTTACGTGAAACAAAACAATAAAATAGAAATCACTGATCAACACTCAGGAACGGCCCCTAGATCACACAATCCTCCATTAATCAGCTGCTCAGGATGAACTTTGACTAGGATCCTTGCATCCCTTTCCAGATCTTCCTTGCAAACACACAGCCTACAATGAGTAGGCTGAGCATCTCATTCCAAATCAGACCCGTTGGTGAGAGACCTTCTTTGTTGGTCATTCTCTCTACTCCCCTCACCCTCCTCCCCACCCCCGACCCCCATCAGGTAGAAGATACAAAACGTGTTGGTTTTACAGAGCAAGGAAATGCCTGTAAGTGAGTAAATTCTGAGGGATGCACTAATGCTTGTTGAATCCAATGCAACAGCTCTGTGAGGAAACACTACAGTCTAAGGTCTTGCTGCCACTACAGATTGAGGGCAAAAGCCTTGTATAACAGCCTCTCAAATACTGTAATTTTTGTAATGCCCAAATGTACAGAAATGATAACACAATGAATATATCAACTGAATAACACTATGAATGTAATTCATAGTAATTGCTATGCCTGTGACTACAAGAAACTGCAGAGAGTTATGAAACTGGCTTAGCACATTATGGAAACCAACCTCCCCTCCATAGATGGTTGCTGGTCTTTGGAAAGCAGCCAGCATAATCAAGAACCCCTCCCACACTGGTCATTCTCTCTTCTCCCTCCTCCCATCAGGTAGAAGATCCAGAAGCCTGAAATCACGTACAACTGGGCTGAAGGACAGCTTCGAACTTGCTGTTAGCATACTATTAACTGGTTCCCTAGTATGGTTAGCTGGACTCTTGATCTCACAATCTGCAGTACACCTTACTGTTTACTTGCACTGCACTTTCTCTGTTGCTGTCCCACTTCATTCTACATCCGGTTATTGTTTAACCTTGTACTATCTCAATGTACTGTGTAACAAACTGATCTGTACGAGTAGTGTGCACGACAAGCTTTTTGCTGTGTCTCATTATATGTAACAGTAATAAACCAATTCCAATTCCAACACACTGTTTTTTGTATTTCTTGCATACTTTTTATGAATGAAGTTGGTTTTTGAACAAAAAATATCATTATCAAAACCATTTGGCAGAATGCCTCATTGCAAGAGCTCACCAATAATCTCATAAATATTCTCCTAGGTGGCAGTGAAAATGGCCCTTCAAGTCAGATCCTTCCTGGGTAGTTGGAGTCTCACTCCCAAGCATGCTTCTGTTTGGATGGATGTGATAAGAATGAGACGACTGCCCACCTCTTTGTGAATTGTGCATTTCCAAACACTTGATGGGTCCTGTTACGTACCCCGTAACTGGGTTGCCAAACCAGCAGAAATGGATCACTCAGTTGGAGTCTGGAGTACTAGAACTAAGAAAGTTTTATTAAAGAAACAAGCAACACAGTAATCGAAAGGATAATAAATGCAACAATTCAACAATGATAACCACACATGTGCACAGAATTAAGATAACAGCATCAATCAAGCTCTATCGTTGTCTAGGGGTAAATGACCAATTTCAAAATGACTCAAAGTTCAGTCCAGTTTGTAGTTCAGTTCGCAGTAATCGTTGCCATGGCGATGGACAAGGTGGGGGAAGAGAGACAGAATAGGAACAACTGATCATTCAGAACACTGCTTCACTCACAGACCAGCGGGATGGCTCACAAACAGCATTTGGGCGGGTCCTTGGTGATGTCACCTGAGGTCACCGACTGTGACCCCTCCTCCAGATGCGGTCGATCCTCTGCAGTGAACCCGGCACCCAGGCAAGGGCGGACACACACCGGGTTCCCGTTGATCGTACCTTTCCACCCTGTGCGTTGTCCGGTACTTCTCACCACTCGTGAGAGGCGCACCGCTTCCAGGGTCTCGTTACCTCGGGTGGCGTGTGTGTCTGTCTTAGCGAACCTGTCCCTTTTTATCCCCCTGCTGGGGTATCGCCTGTCCATCACTTCAAACAGTTCAGGGTTCAAAGGGGGGAGCCGCTCCAGACAGCTCTTCCTCCCACATCCCTTCATTACACATCTCCAGACGCTGCTCCATTGTTCCTTATCTCTCCTTCCCCTGAGGGCAGGTGGCAGACCAACTGCTGATGCCACTGATGCTAGCCCAGGCCAGCAAACATCTTAATTTTATGTGTATTCTCGTAACACTTCCCCCCTTTAAGGATTTTTACCGGGAGGTAAAAATTACAAACATGACTACATTATCTGATACATACACAATATACATCTTTAACAGTTATTTAGCTAATACAGAGAATTTGAAGCTGTCAACACCTTGACAGACAGTCATCACATTTTCTGTTCCTTTTACACGTGTTATTAATAATTCCTTAGACCAGGCTCCAACTCAGCAAACTTCATAGTGGCCAAAAACACTGATGAATTGCGACCAATGTAACCTCTCATTTGGTTTTGTCCCGGACCACAACAACAAGGGTCGTCCCATTCCGACTCAATTTTCGCTCGCAAGGGCTTAGTAGGAGGGGGACGGGTATTGACCGCAGAGTTATTGCAAAACTTCCTGCAGTACCCCACCATCTCCAAGAGCCTTCCGAGGGCCCTCTTGTCTGTCGGGGTTGGGAGGTCAGCGATAGCCTGCACTGTAGCTTGCATCACTGCCAGCTGCCCCTGTGTCACCACAATTCCCAGGTAAGTGACTCTCGTGTGGCCGAATTCATTTTTTTCAAGGTTCACTATCAAACTGGCTTCAGACAGCCGTGTTAAATCGCCAATACACACCTCTGTGTTCATCAGCCCTTTAGTCACTGAATTACTCGAAAAATATGGGTGTTGTTTACTTGGCTGCCCTATTGTAACAGACATAACCCAACGTCCCAGTTCTTTGCATTTCCTAGGGACAATCAAACACATAGGTGCGAGTCGTTTAATTACTCCTTCTAAAGATTCGCTTTGTTCGGTGATTAAGGGAGAGACCTTATCAGTAGACCTGGCCAAAACAATAGCCTTCTCCCATCTGACCGATCCCATCCTAATCTTTTCAAAATGGTTTTTTCCTCTTATCAGGGGGCCCCTAGCTTCATTGATTTCCACGCTAACACCGACTAGGTTTGTTAGCATATCAAAAGCCGGTGACCGTCTCAGTTCGCGTCGGTCATGATCAATAACATTTTTCCCCCTGGGCAGCCGGTAACTCTCTTTCATGATTCCACCAACTGTTTCCTCCAGCACCGCAAAATGTCCACCGGGGGGTACCTCGTGGGCCATGTTAAAAACCTCATCCCCATAACTCTTTTGCACCACCCCCCACTCCTCATCTGCGGATGCTGTACTTGATTTCCCTTTCTTCCTTAGCACCTCCTCATCCGCACAATAGCTTGTCAAGGCCGTGTCAGAGAGAGCTGTCTCTGCAAAAACCATCAGCCCCTCGTCTCGCTCCTGCGTCTACACAAATTCTTTCCCGGCTACTGCTACGTCCGTCCCAGCTCCCTCACTACCTCTTATCTCACTACACCCTGTCTCATACAAGGTTGGCAGAAATGTTTCAGCCAAATTCACCATCGCGGGCGGGGCCTCCATGCTGGCAGGCTGACCCGTCAATCTCACGACTGGGAACACGATTCCTCCGGCGATGTCATTACCGAGCAAGACTTCCACGTCTTTCATCGGTAATTCGGACCTCACCCCGATCGTGACTAGTCCAGAGACCAGGTTGCTCTGTAAATGTATCTGGTGCAAAGGGACTGACTCTGTCCCTTCCCCAACACCTTTGACCTCTACCTCCCCAGTCTGGGTCTCTGAGCTAAACTCTAATACACTCTTCAGTATTAGTGACTGACACGCTCCCGTGTCTCTCCAGATCCGCACTGGAACTGGTTTTAACCTCTCCTTCACTGACACCAGTCCGGCCGAGATAAACCTCTCGCGCCCTTCCTGGACTTTTTCAGACCTGTCCTTCCCTAGCGGTTCGCTTAACAGCTCAATACAGCCATTCAAAATTTCCGCTTTTCCTTTCCCCGTCTCCTTCCTTGGGGCAAAGCACCTGGACGCAAAGTGTCCGACTTTCCCACAATTATAACAGACGACCCCAGGAGACTTCCTACCAGGCTGCTCCCGGTCTACCTTATCCTTTTCACTAGTCCCCGGCTTACTTTCTGACTTTTCCGGCGGACTCTCCCCGCCGTCCTGACTACCCTTCTGGTAGCCTTTACTCGGGGCAAACTTCATTTTATGCGTCAACGCATACTCATCCGCTAACTTAGCAGTTGCGGCTAACGTGGCTGCCTCTTTCTCATCGAGGTAGGGTCTCATACCCTCAGGGACACAACCTTTAAACTGCTCAATCAGAATCAGCTGCAGCAGTCTGTCATAATCCCCCTCTACCCCTTTCGAGGCGCACCAACGCTCACAATATGTTTGCATCTCACGAGCAAACTCCAAATACGTGCGGTCCCACTGCTTCCTCGCATTCCGGAACCTCTGCCGGTATGCCTCCGGGACCAACTCATAAATCCTGAGGATGGCCTCTTTCACCACCTCATACCTCTGGGCATCTTCCGCGGATAAAGCGGAGTAAGCTTGTTGGGCTTTCCCTTTCAGTACACTCTGAAGTAAGACAACCCACTTATCCCTCGGCCATTCCTGACTTATAGCCACCTTTTCGAAGTGGAGAAAGTACCGATCCACATCGGTATCGTCAAATGGGGGAACCAGCCTAACCTCCTGGGTCGCCCGGAACCCTCCACCTTGGTTCGGCACGAGCCCCTGCTCGGCCCTTATCTTTAACTTCTCCAGCTCAAATTCCCTTTCCCTCTGTTTCTCCTCTCTCTCCAACTGTCTGTCCCTCTCTTTCTCTTCTCTCTCCATCTGTCTGTCCCTCTCTTTCTCTTCGTGTTCTAACTGCCGTACCCGGAACTCGTGCTCGAGTCTCAGTTTTTCAAGCTGTACCTGTACCGCGTCTCCAGCAGGTTTTTCAATAGACACCTCCCCCAGCTCACCTTGGGGAAACACACCTTTAGATACATAGTGCTCTACAATAGCTCTGTGTATCTCCTCTCTCCTCATTGTCGACTTCACCTTAGCAAGATTCACCCGTTTTGCCACAGCTATCAATTCCGATTTCCTGGCATCCTCTAATGCCTCCAAGGTCGGCGCCTTTATAAATTCCTCAACCTCCATTTCTGCTGTTTGTCTTTTCTTTCTTTCGGGAATTTTAACCCAATCAATTTACTCCGTCCCAAATTTAGCGTTCAAAATCGCGGACGAGAACCCCACTTATGTTACGTACCCCGTAACTGGGTTGCCAAACCAGCAGAAATGGATCACTCAGTTGGAGTCTGGAGTACTAGAACTAAGAAAGTTTTATTAAAGAAACAAGCAACACAGTAATCGAAAGGATAATAAATGCAACAATTCAACAATGATAACCACACATGTGCACAGAATTAAGATAACAGCATCAATCAAGCTCTATCGTTGTCTAGGGGTAAATGACCAATTTCAAAATGACTCAAAGTTCAGTTCAGTTTGTAGTTCAGTTCGCAGTAATCGTTGCCATGGCGATGGACAAGGTGGGGGAAGAGAGACAGAATAGGAACAACTGATCATTCAGAACGGCTTCACTCACAGACCAGCGGGATGGCTCATAAACAGCATTTGGGCGGGTCCTTGGTGATGTCACCTGAGGTCACCGACTGTGACCCCTCCTCCAGATGCGGTCGATCCTCTGCAGTGAACCCGGCACCCAGGCAAGGGCGGACACACACCGGGTTCCCGCTGATCGTACCTTTCCACCCTGTGCGTTGTCCGATACTTCTCACCACTCGTGAGAGGCGCACCGCTTCCAGGGTCTCGTTACCTCGGGTGGCGTGTGTGTCTGTCTTAGCGAACCTGTCCCTTTTTATCCCCCTGCAGGGGTATCGCCTGTCCATCACTTCAAACAGTTCAGGGTTCAAAGGGGGGAGCCGCTCCAGACAGCTCTTCCTCCCACATCCCTTCATTACACATCTCCAGACGCTGCTCCATTGTTCCTTATCTCTCCTTCCCCTGAGGGCAGGTGGCAGACCAACTGCTGATGCCACTGATGCTAGCCCAGGCCAGCAAACATCTTAATTTTATGTGTATTCTCGTAACAGTCCTCATTCAGGTCCATCCCAAGCAAGTGGAAAGCTAAAAACTCTCCGACCAACAGGTTGCTCACAGGAACATTGGGAGACAAATATTAAGTGCTGTTGGAAGATCATCACCTCCACATGAGATGCACTTTGGTCTACAATGACATGTCCTTAAGGGAATACTGCTGACTGGCACATTCTAGGCTGCTGTGGAATGCACTGAAGCTTGGTGCAGCCAAAGTAAAGGCACTGTGGGAAAGGACCACGTTCTAGGGACTTAAAACCATCTGATTCTGAATAACTGGCTCTTATCTAACAGCCACACAAACCCTTGAAGAGTATATTGTTCAAAGAAGCAATCTGAGTGACAGTAACGCTTTGTACACAAATGCATTAACTTGATAACACTACAAATGTATTGATTTGACAAAGCTGTGCATGTATAGATTTCATACATTGAATCTTAAGAAAGCCTTGTACTGTTTTATGGTTAGAATTTAATATTGAAACTTAAAACAAAATAATGCAGACAAGAGATTGATCTAAAGATCAGGGAAAATTTCTGGCCTCAATTTATAAATTGGAAGACTTTTCATCTACAACCAACACATCGCTTTGCAAGTTTGCTTATTTATAACATTTGCTGCTGTAAGATCTGTCAGCTCGATTGCATTAATGCTGTTTGTGGGAACTTCCTCTGCATAAGTTGATTGCCCTGTAATGCAACTATACTGGAAATAGAATCTGCTTTATATGTTATGGAGCAGCTGAACATCCTGAGGTAATCAGTAGTACTTTTTTTTAACCACTACCACCACAGTTCCATCTTAATACAATATTTCTGGTGAAATTGTTGTTTTAGTTCACATCAGTTGGTGTTGCTACTATGCATTCAATGTCAAGGCAATCACAATAAAGGTGTGCTTGCATTTTTACTTTCTTAGGAGGTTAAGGAGGTTAATTATCGAACATACTCACAATTTTTTTGAGAGATGTGCTATTGAAATGGGTGGTGGGGTGGAGGTACGCCTCTACCAAAGGAGGTGTAAGGTGCAACTTTATAAAACTCCAGTTCGGCCACATCTGGAGTATTCTGATCGTCCACTATAGGAAGTATGTTGAGGCCTTGGAGAGGATGCAGAAGAGGTTTATCAGGAACTGCTTGGTTTTGAGGGCATGTGCTATCATGAGAGGCTGGATAAACTTGGGTTATTTTCTCTGGAGCGCCAGAGACTAAGGGGAGATCTGATAGAGGTTTTTAAGATTATGAAAAGCATAGACAGAGTAGACAGAAAGTATCTGTGTCGCAGTGTTGAACTGCCTAATACCAGAGGGCATGCTTTGAAGATGAGAGGGGGTGGGTTCAAGAGGGATATGAGGGGTAGGTGTATTACATAGACAGTTGTGGATTCCTGGAATGTGCTTGCTGCTGTAGTGGTAGAGGCAAATATATTAGAGGCTTCTAAGAGATGTTCGGATAGGCACATGGATGTAAGGGAGATGGAGGGATATGGACATGGTGTACGTATAAAGGATTAGATTTTGGGTGTTTTTGATATGCTCAGAAGAACATTGTGGGCCGAGTGGCCTGTTTCTGTGCTGTACCGTTCTATATACTCTTCCCTCTGCTGGCCTGCAGGTCATCCATGGGCAAGGTGTAGAAACTGCTTATCCCACCCATCAGGTTCACTTGAAGCCATGAGACGAGGTGGTTAATGGTGGTAAGAGCAGCTGATGCATATCGCAAGTCCTGGTTATGTGATCACTGATGCCAGGCAGACAATCTCTGAAGAGTATTGATAATGACTGGGGTCACCTGTCTTGTAAAGGCACCGCCCAGCAGAAGCAATGGCAAACCATTTATGTAGAAATAATTTGCCAAGAACTATCAGGGTCATGGAAAGACTATGATCACCCATGTCATATCACATGGCACGTAACAAACGGACAAACTGTTGAAAGTATCATCACTAGTTACTTCATTATCTGGTCAGCAATTTGAATGCACAGCAACATAAGAAGCAGCAAAGAGTAATGAACTTTGCCCAATGCATCCATTTCCACTACTGAAATTATCTACAGGGGGCACTGCCTCAGGAAGGTAACATCCACCATCAAAGAGCCCCACCATCCAGGCCATTCCATCTTCTTACAGCAACCATCAGACAGGAACTTTAGTCCCACATCACCATGGTCAAGTACAGTAATTTCCCTTCAAGCATTTGTTTCTTAATCCAACTAGCACAGTACTAGTCACTACCTCACTATAGACCCACACTATGGCCACTTTGATCACTTTACATTAAAATTGACGTTTTTGTTCTAAGTGCATTCTTTCTTGTAAAAATGTGCATATTTTATCTTTAATTTACGACTTTGTTTCTTGTGAACATTGCCTATCTTTTGCTATGTGTCTGCGACGCTGCTGCAAGTTTTTGATGGAACCAATGCAATTGTATATATGCTCATGCATATGAAAATAAACTCATATTGCAATTTGCAAAAGTACATGTATACACCTGTTAAAATCTCAAGTAAGGATTAGTGGATTTTGGTCTCCTCTGCAGTTCACTTACTCAAGTTCCTATGGCATTGGGTGGGTATAAAGGGAGACTTTTCTGGTGGGCTGCCGGTGTTGGGACCACTTCTTTTTACCTTATATTTCAATGACTTGGATGACAGAATTGATGGCTTTGTTGCAAAGTTTGCAGATCATATGAAGAAAGGTGGAGGAGCAGGTAGTTTTGAGGAAGTGCAGAGGCTACAGAAAGACAGACAGATTAGGAGAATGAGTGGATGAAATTCAATGTCGGGAAGTGTATGGTCATACACTCCGGGAGAAGAAGTAAAAGGGTAGTCTGTTTCTAAATGGAGTGAAAATTCAAAAATCTGAAGTGCAAAGGCACATGGGAGTCCTTCTGCAGGATTACCTAAAAGTTCATTTACAGGTTGAGTCTGTGATGAGGAAGGTAAGTGTGATGTTAGCAGCATTCATTTCAAGAAGACTAGAATATAAAAGCAAGGATGTAATATTGGAACTTTATAAAGCACTGGTGAAGCCTCACTTGGAGTATTGTGCGCAATTTTGGTTCAAAGATTCAAAGGTACAATCTAATGACAGAGAAATGTATATGATATACATCCTGAAATGCCTTTTCTTCGCAAACATCCACAAAAACAGAGAAGTGCCCCAAAAAATAAACGGCAGTTAAACATGAGAACCCCAAAGCCCCCCCCATCCCCACTCCCACGCATAAGCGGCAGCGAGCAACAATCCCCCTTCCCCCCACTGACAAAAAAAAGCAAGCATTGCAGTGAAGCGTGAGCAAAGCAATAGCAACGACACGGACTTGCAGTTACCCCAAAGATTTTGCATTACACACTGGCATATGACATGCCACAGGTTCTCTCTCTCCCTAATAAGGGAGAGGGAGGTTCTCTATTTTTCCAGCGAGCGGGGAGACAACAAACAATTCATTGGTCTACGATGTTAAAAGTCCGTTGTGTCATTTTTTTCGAGCTCGGAGCCTGAAGATTGCAAAGATCTCGGTCTTCAGGCACACAGCAGAAGATTTTCCGACTCGTTTTTGGGCACCTTATCTTAAAAAGGACGTACTGACGCTGCAGAAGGTTTAAAGGAGTTTCATGTAAATGATTCCAGGTTTGAACAGCTTGTCATATGAAAAGCGTTTGATGGCTCTAAGTCTACAATCATTAGAATTCAGAAAAATTGAGGGGTGACCTAATTGGAACCTATCCAATGGTGAAAGGTCTTGATAGGGTGGATGGGAGGAGATGCTTCAAATGAAGGGAGAGCCTAAGACCAGAGGACACCGCCTTAGAATAGAGGGGCATCCTTATAGAATGGAGATGAGGAGGAATTTCATTAGCCAGAGTGGTGAATCTGTGGAATTCTTTGCCAAAGGCAGCTGTGGAGGCCAAGTTTCAGTGTATATTTAAGGCAGAGGTTGATAGATTCTTGATGAAGGGATATGGAGAGAAAGCAGAAGATTGGGGCTGAGAGATTAATTTGGATACAAGATGATGAAATGGCAGAACAGACTTGATGGGCCAAATGGCCTAATCCTGCTCCTATATCTTATGGTCTTAATCCTTATGTCTACTATTGGTACGCCACAGGGTACCACGACAGGCTTGCACAAGCAGCGCACAATTCATGTAGTGCTCTTAGTTATTTAGGCATATAAGCTCATTATTAATATATTTAGACTTCGTTAAAAAGAATATTGCTCCTCTATGTTTCTATAAATACAAACATGGGAATACAAAGCAGGAGTCTGTCTCTCAGTCTCTGAAGTCTGCTCCAGCATTTAATAAGGTCATGATTTGATTATCATCTCTGCTCTGTAATTCTGTACACCTCAGAAAAATTCCCATTCTCTTTTTAATAAAAATACCTTATTTTTCACACAGCGTAGGAATTCAAACAATGACCCTCATTTGTAATAGTAGCAGTCCTTATGACCAGAACAATTTGAAAGAAAAAATAACTAACAGCATTCATACCAAATCCCATTTTATGTGAACTGCCATGAATTTCAATCGTATATTTATGTTCCTGACTTCAATGTCCAATAACCATATCTACTTTTTGTACAGCAGTGTAATAAATGCTTGCCTCCTAAAGGGAAGCATTTCCTTTAATGGTACTTCATCATTTGAGTGGACCGCAGTCAACTCCATTGCTAATGGCTAACTTAATGTAACTCATGAAGAGTGAAACTAATGGCACACATAAAATATCTTTGCAGTTTTGGTGGCAATTGAAAGTACATCTGCAGACATTACTTCTACTTACCATTCAACAGTAGAGTTCAGTACTTAATACTAGCCTACATCATCATAATCCCATCTGTTACAAACAATCACTGCACTTCTTGAGTGCAGTTTGAACAATATCTTTTAATATTATGTGGATTTTCAACAGTATTTTTCGACACTGCAATGGAGATAAAATAGGCTTTGCACTGTTTTCAGAAGTAAGCTGTATTTCATATAAGTGGATGGTGTTTGCACAAATATTCTTTTTTCGTAGTCACAGGGAAAAGTACGATGGATTTTTATGATTAGCCATAATTCATTTTGATACTTCAGCTATTTGCCTTGCTCCAAACTATTTCTTAGCTCATCTTCCAGACACTGGGCAATTCCAAGTCCCTGCAGACATATCATGTAAAAGACTTGATCTCACGATCTTCAATAGTTCCTCAAATATGATGGTTAAGTAGTTTGGACAAAAGTATTTAAGTTGGACTGCTAAAAAAGATCTATGTACACAAAATAAACGAGTTATCTTTATATTGCGACATTACGATCCCGTGTAACCAAATAATCTAATCAGACTCAGTAAGTTCCCCAATAGTGTCATAAAGCAGGTACTTATATTGTTTTAGTAATAACTAACAAGAGCTTTCCTATGCAATTGTTTAACCAAAAAGGAATCAAATCTCCATGCTTATTGGAGACTGAAGTAATGTTTTGTTGCCTTGGAGGTTGGTAATGGCTGTTCTCTTCTGTCTTATGAGGGAAAGTTAATTAAATTTTTAATAATTATTGTACCTGTAGCAAACATTAGTGCACCATGCTCTTAAATAAAGTGCTATTATATATCAAACTCTGAATTAATATTAAGTGTTACTGCCATTTTCCCACCCTAACTGAATTGCTTTGAGGATAATTTAGAGAAAATTGTAACAGCAAGCAAATTGTTTAGCCACAAAAAGAATCAGAGAGATGAGCTTTCTTGACTTGTTAGTTTAAGAAACAGAAACTTAGAATTACAATGCATAGTTTCTGTCTGCTGGTCAGTGCTGAGTCATATTCTGATCTAAAACTTAAAGAGAAAACATTGCTTGTTAAGGTTAGATATTGAATCTGGATTAAAAAAAACAAGCTAGTGGCGAAACTTAGTGGGTTAAGTTGCATTTGAGTATATGGTCTTGATCCAAAATGTTCTCCATCCATCTGTCTCCTCAAATGCTGCCTGACCTCCTGAGTTCCTTCAGGTGTTTGTTTACCGCTTATTAGGCCTGATGGATTCTTATGGAGATCCTTAAAGTCTGTAAGCAGATATAACTGCAAAGCTTGATAATTTGCTGGTGGAAAGGCTGTAGTAGATTCATAGCAGACTCAATGTATAATGAGACTGATTTATACATAGGATGATGCGAAAGTCTTCAGCACACACGCACACACACACACACACACACACATATATATAGATAGGGTTCCTAAGATTTTTGCACAGTACATGGGGTGGAGCGTGAGTTCGTAGATCTGAAGGGAGCAAAGGATATTGGAAATGGGAAGGGTGAAGCACTACAAAAGGGGTATCAGGAAATTGGCAAAGAAAGAGTTCCAGGGCAGGGTTTACACAAGTGCAGACACACCCAGCCTAAGCAAGGTCATTTGATTCCAAATGATTGGTTTATTGATCATTAAAGAATGTCTCGTTGGTGTTTTCCAGTGCCCCCGACCCCCCCACTCTCCCTTCCCCTTTTCGCAAACATGATTCCCCTGTCAGTTCACAATGTATCTGAATCAGGTTTATCATCACACACATGAAACTTGTTTTCTTTTGTGGCAGTAGTACAGTGCATTACATAAAATTACCAGAGTACTGTGCAAAAGTCTTAGACACCCTAGCTATATATATGTGCCTAAGACCTTTGCACATTACAGAAAAAAAGACAGCAATAAATAAACCGTATAAGAAATTTATCTGGAGTTTACCAAGAGAATGTTGAACTGGCAAATAAAAAAGGACACATTTAGGGAGACATATAAATGTAAAGCAGAAAATACCAAAATACTCAGCAGGTCAGGCAGCATCTGTGGAAGGAGAAACAGTTAATGCTTCACGTGTAGGATCTTTGCCAGAATGGAGATTGGGCCCTGTGTATAAAACCTTATTTTTTTTTTTGCCCCAGATGCTGTTTGATCAGCAGAGTGTTCCAACGCTTTCTGATTTTATTTCAGATTCCATCATCTACAGATGTTTGACTTACATTTAAGGAGAAGTTAGCCAAGTGTTTGCAAGAGAAAGGAATAAACTAAATAATGATATTATTAAGGTGGAAAGAGTACAGAAAAGATTCACAAACAACACACACAAAATACTGGAAGAACTCAGCAGGCCAGGCAGCATCTATGGAAAAAAAAGGCACAGTCAATGTTTTGGGCCAAAACCTTTCAGCAAGACTGGAGAAAAAAAAGCTGAGGAATAGATTTATAAGATGGGGGGAGAGAACCTCCAGGTGACAGGTGAAACCTGGAGAGGGAGGGATGAACGAAAGAGCTGGGGAGTTGATTGGTAAAAGGGACAGAAGTTCATTTAAGAAAGAAAAAGTGGGGAGGAGCACCAGAGGGAGTTGATGGGTGGGCAAGGAGATGAGGTGAGAGAGGGAAAAGGGGACGGGAAATGAAAAAGGAGGGGAGAGGTTGGGGGGCATGAACAGAAGTTTGAGAGATCGGTATTCATGCCATCAGGTTGGAGGCTACCCAAACGGAATATAAGATGTTGTTCCTCTAACCTAAATGTGGCTTCACCATGACAGTGGAGGTGGTCATGGATGGACGTATCAGAATAGAAATGGGAAGTGGAATTAAAATGAGTGGCCACTCAGAGATCCTGCTTGTTCTGGTGGACAAAGCATAGATGTTCAGCGAAGCGGTCTCCCGATCTACATCGGGTCTCACCGATGTACAGGAGGCCACACCAGGAGCATGGGACACAGTAAATGACCCCAACAGACTCACAGGTGAAGTGTCGCCTCACCTGGAAAGATTGTTTAGGGCCCTGGATGGTATGAAGGGAGGAGGCGTAGGAACATGTGTAGAACTTGTTCCGCTTGCTAGGATAGGGAGATTAGTGGGGAGTGACGAATGGACAAGGGAGTCAAGCAGGGAGTGATACCTCCCTGCAGAAAGTAGTAAGTGGAGGGGGGTGGTGATATGCTTGGTGGTGGGATCACGTTGGAGGTGGTAAAAGTTTCAGAGAATTATGTCCTGGATGTGGAGGATGGTGGGGTGGTAGGGAAGGTCAAGAAGAACCCTATCCCTGGTAGGGTGGCGGGACAATGGGGTGAGAATAGACGTGCGTGAAATGGAAGAGATGCGGTTGAGGGCAGCATTGATGGTGGAGGAAGGGAAGCCCCTTTCATTGAAAAAAGACATCTCCTTCATGCTAGAATGAAAAGCCTCATCCTAAGAGCTGATGTGGTGGAGTCGGAGGAATTGAGAAAAGGGGATGGCATTTTTGTAAGCAGTAGGGTGGGACAAGGTGTAGTCTAGGTAGCTGTGAGGGTCCGTGGGTTTGTAATAGACATTGGAGGATAAGCTGCCTCCAGAGACAGAGACGGTGAGATTGAGAAAGGGAAGGGAGGTGTCGGAAATGGACCAGTTAAATTTGAGGGCAAGGTGGAAGTTGGAGGCAAAGTGGATGAAGTCGACGAGTTCAGCATGGGTGCAGGAAGCAGCACCAATGCAATCATGATGTAGTGTAGGAAAAGTGTGGGACGGTCACTGGTGTAGGCTTGGAACATAGACTGTTCCACGTAGCTGACAAAAAGGCAGCCATAGCTGGGACTCATGCGAGTGCCCATGGCTACCTCTTTTGTTTGAAGGAAGTGGGAGGAGCCAAAGGATAAATTATTTAGAGTGAGGACAAATTCCGCTAGGTGGAGGAGAGTGGTGGTGGAGGGGAACTGGTTATGTCTGGTGTCCAGAAAAAAAGAGAGCTTTGAGGCCTTCTTCGTGGGGATGAAAGAGAATAAGGTCTCGACGTCCATAGTAAAAATAAGATGATGGGGGCCAAGGAACTTGAAGCCCTTGAAAAGATCAAGAGCGGAGTCACAGATGTAGGTAGGAAGGGACTGAACTAGGGGGAATAAAACAGAGTCAAGGGATGCCGACATGAGTTCAGTGGGGCAAGAACAAGCTGAAACAATGGGTCTCCCTGGACAAGCAGGTTTGTGGATCTTGGGCAGGAGGCAGAAATGGAAGGTGCGGGGTGCAGAAACTACGAGGTTGGCAGTGATGGATGGGAGATCCCCAGAGTCAATAAGGTTGGTGGTGGTGTGGGAGACAATGACCTGGTGTTTATTAGAAGGGTCCTGTTTGAGGGGTAAGTAAGAGGAGGCGCCTGAGAGTTGGCGCCGGGCCTCAGCAAGGTAGAGGTCAGTACGCCAGACTACTACAGCACCTCCCTTGTCTGCAGGTTTGATGGAGAGGTTAGGATTAGCGCGGAGGGAATAGAGAGCAGAGCATTCGGAAGGAGTGAGGTTGGAAAAGTCTAGACTGTTAATGTCCCATTGACAGTTGGCAATGAAAAGGTCTAGAGCCCGCTGAAGACCAGAGCTGGTCTTCACAAAGCTATTAGCAGAACTGGAGGACTTGAATTATAAAGAAAGACTAGGTGGGCTGGGACATTTTTCCCACAAAGCATAGGAGACAGAGGTCTATGAAACCATGGGGTGTATATTGTAGAAATAGTAAATGGCCACAGCTTCTTCCCAAAGTAGGTGAGTCTGAACATAGAGGGCACACGTTTAAAGTGAGAGGGAAAAAGATTTAAAAGGGATGAGAGGCAGCTTCTTCACACAGAAAGTAGGAGATACAGGGAATGAGCTACCAGGGGAAGTGAGAGAGGCAGGTATAAGTACAACATACAAAAGATACCTGGACTGGTACATGAATAGGACAGGTTGGATATGGTCCAAATACCGGCAAATGAGACAACATGGTAGACAATGGATGAACTGCACCAAAAAGTTGTTAGAGTTTTTCCACGCTCTATAACTGTATGACTACACATTCAGCCTTCTATCATGAGTGTATAGTAACTCCTGTTCATCCCACCCACAAATGCTCCATAGTTCCTGTACTATATCACTCTGACAGCACCTCCTAAACCCACAACCTCCACAACTGAGATGCTTGCAGCTTCTCTTCCAGGAAGGGAAGTCTGCACGTTGGGAAGAACAGAGGTGTAGTCTATTTGCTAAAGGAGGAGAGTATTTAGAAGTTGGAGGTGCAAAGGAATTTCAGAGTGCTACGTCAGGGTTCCCCACGTCAGGCATGGTAGCGTAGCAGTTAATAAAATGCTATTACAGCACAAACAACCTGGACTCAGTTCCTGCCGGTCTCTGTAAGGGGTTCATATGTTCTCCCCACAACTGTGTGGATTTCCTCTGGCTGCTCTGGTATACTTCCACATTCCAAAGATGTACAGATTCGTAGGTGAATATGTCATGTGAGTGTAATTGGGCAGCATGAGTTTGTTGGGCAGAAGGGCCTGTTGCCATGCTGTATCTAAAAAGTTCATTTACAGAATGAGTTGGCAGTGAAGAAGACAGATGCAATGCTAGCATACATTTCAACAGGACTAAGATATAAGAGTAATGATGTACTGCTGAAGCATTACAATTTGTTAAGTCAGATTGCATTTGGACTATTATGAGCAATTTTGGGCCCCATATCTGAGGAAAGATGTGCTGGCCCTGAAGAGAGTCCAAAGAGGTTCACAAGAATGATCCCAGGAACGGAAAGCTTAATGCATGAGGAGTATATGCTGGCTCTGGGCCACAAAACAAAAAATCTGAGAATTGAGTCCTGAGATCTCATTTATATAAAGCCAAAGCAAGATTTCTGAACTTAAATTTTACTTAATTAAATCAGCAGCTTATCAACGCTGAAAGTTGTGTGATATTTATTTATTGTGTTGCCAGGGAAGTGTCATAGCAATATTTTATTGTTTTTACAATTGTCCTATATGTGCTGTAAAGATCAATCCTGAATTGCTTGAAGTCAATGCACAAATGAGTCACTCACTGAATATTAAAGCAAAGTGATTGGAATTAACAATGGTTTCATTACATGCAAAAAGCAATAGTTTTTCAGTGCACTCCACACTCATTTTTTGTAATTATTAGCCAACACATTTTAAACTGAACCAAATATTTCAAAGCACTATAAGTCAACCTTTTGGAACACTAATGATTTTTATACCCTTTAATTATTTGCACAGAGTGAAAGTAAAATCTGGAAATGTGTTACAAAGCTTCCCAAGTGACTTGAATGAATCATAACTCCAACAGCTTCAAACACTTTTCAAAACCAACATCACATTCTGAAAAAATTTTGTGCAAATTTTCACTCTCGGGGTTGTATATGGTTACATGTATGTACTCTGATAATAAATTTTACTTTGAACTTTGATTAGTGTTTGCCATTCTTACATGTAGCTCATAAATGACCTCACAATATTCAGCGACAGGTCAGTTTATATGAATGTTTGATTCACAGGTACCTGGAATGGCTCCAGCTGGAAAATACAATTTTTAGTAACCACTCATGATAGGGAATAAAGAAAATAATAGCTTGTTTTTTGTTGGGTTATATTACTGTTGTATGTCCCTTTGCGTTTGTAAGACATGTATTTAACACATCAGCTCTCAACCATCTGTCAAGTAAGATACAGCCAAGAAAGTACACTGGGTGGCATAAAATCATTTAACACTTAGTATGACATTCTTCTGCCTAATACTTCAACAGAGTGTTAACCTGTTTTTTTCAGACATGTTAACAATGTCTTTAAAATCTCAGTCAGCAGAATGTGAAATGAATATTTTATGGGTGTTGTCAAACAATAATTTCCAAGTTTAGAAACACTAGGGGATGGATAAGAACTTTCAGTGCTTCTTGTGAAATAGTTCATGGTTTTTTTTACACAGGGTGCCGAGGAAATCAGACTTCTTGAGCACTTAAGCTAAGGATTTGAAAGCCATTATTTTGGGTCCAGTTATAGTGGAATAACAGCAAAGAAAGGTAGATGCAGGAGCTGGTCGGTCAATTGCTCTTCAAGCCCGCTCCAACATTTAGTTGGATCATTTCTGATCCTCTCTCTCAATAGCAAGTTCCTGCCCTCTCCCAACACCCCATCAGGACCTTTGTGCCTGTAAGCCTCATTCTACTTCTTCAACAAATACATTAACACTAACTCGGAATAGATTTCCTTTATCCTCTCCCATCTCGCACTTGCGTCGCTGTGTTTATTTTGTCATGTACGTTATGAATAACTTACCTTTATCTCAGCTTGTGTGGGCACGTGGCCAAGTGGTTAAGGCATTGGACCAACGACCTGAAGGTCGTGAGTTCAAGCCCCAGCGAAGGCAACGTGTTGGGTCCTTGAGCAAGGCACTTAATCACACATTGCTCTGCGACGACACTGGTGCCAAGCTGTATGGGACCTAATGCCCTTCCCTTGGACAACATTGGTGTCGTGGAGAGGGGAGACTTGCAGCATGGGCAACTGCTGGTCTTCCATACAACCTTGCCCAGGCCTGCGCCCTGGAGAGTGAAGATTCTAGGCGCAGATCCATGGTCTCGCAAGACTAACAGATGCCTTTACTTTACTTATCTCAGCTTATGTTTGCCAAGTCCATAATGTACTGGGCTGCTGCAAAAAGCTAACTTCCGTGCTATTTATATCCTGTGTACATCTGTCCGTGACAGTAAACCTGAAATTGAACTTAAACACACACAATGATTTAATCTCCACAGTCTTCTGTGGCAGAGAATTCCATAGGATAGTTGGTTTCCGGTGTGAAGGAATTTGTTCCTCATTTCCATCCTCAATGTCTTACCCCTCATTGTGGATACTACCAGCTGGGGAAACCTCCAAGCATCCAATTTGTTAAAAATTTGGAGGCTTCAGCAAGATCTTCCCTCATTCATCTAAACCAGAGGTTGCCAAACTTTTTTTATGCTATGGATCCCTACCAATAATTAAGGAGCCTATGGACCCCAAGTTCAGAACCCCGGATTAGCACAGTAATTAATGCAGATTTAGCTGACTCAGGTTTTTACTCTTACAGTGGCCTTGACATCCTCCGAATTGGCCTGGTTGAAACTTTGCTGTTGTTTCTCTTAATGGCAAATATATCCTTTTTTCTGTAAGGAGACCAAAACTGTACACAATATCACAGGATCACATGTCAGCTCATCAGCATCACTTCCTTAGGAGGCTAACTAATTTTTGATCTTTTGACTCCTGCCCCCACACCAATTTTATTGATGCAGTATAGAAAAAATCCTGACAGGGTGCATCAGGGCTTTGTATGTCAACTACTCTGCCTGAGACTGCAAGAAATTGCAGAGCCTTGTGGACACAATTTCGCACATCCAGTCTCACATCCATGTATCTGTCTATATTTCTCACAGCCTCAGTAAAGCAGCCAGCATAATCAAAGACCCCAACCATTCTAAACATTCTCTCTTCTCCCCCTCCCATCAAAAAGAAGATGCAAAGGTCTGAGAGCACACACTACCAGGCCCAAGGGCAGCTTTAATCCTACTGTTATAAGAGTATTGAACGGCATCCCAGAATGGTAAGATGCACTCTTGACCTCACAATTGACCTCATTATGGTGTTACACTTGACTGCCTGCCTGCACTGTACTTTCTCTGCCACTGCAACACTTCATTCTGCATTGGGGTATTGTTTTCCCTCGTACTTCCTCAGAGCATTGTTGTAATGAAATGATCTGCATGGACGGCACACAAGACAAAAGTTTCTCACCGTATCTCAGTATATGTGACAATATTAAACGAATTTAACCAATTTCACTTCAGGACATTTGGTGAGGGTAGAGCTCTGTTCTTGTTGTAATGGGAGGGAGCGCAAAAACTTCTTTGCAGAGCAAAGTGAACGACCAATTATTCTATTTGTTTGTGGGAGCAGTAGCTTTTTTAATTCCTCCAGTCAGGGATTGAACTCTCTGCTCTTCTTTGATGCTCAGATAGATACTTCACTTTGACAAGGGGGTGGCAATGGAATGGCAGTAAAAGATTGATATGGAAAAACAGGAAGAGAGAGTACTGTTTAAATAATGATAGATGTCATGGAATCATAAGACCATAAGACATAGGGGCAGAATTAGGCCATTTTGCCCATAGAGTCTGCTCCGCCATTCAATCACAGCTGATCCACTTTTTTACTCCTCCTCAAACCCAGTTCCTGGCCTTCTCTCCATAACCTTTGATGCCACGTCCAATCAAGAACCTATCAACCTCTGCCTTAAGTACAACGACCTGGTTCCACAGCTACATGTGGCAATAAATTCCACAAATTCACCACTATCATAGAGTCGTGCAGCATGGAAACAGTACCTTTGGGCCATCAAGACCACACTGACCATCCACCACCACTGAGGTTCAGTCAACAGAGAATGCATAGCTTTCTGGGATATATAGGGAAGGAGAAAAGTTCAATCATACTTTTGTTGAATACTTATATATGTTATGAGCCCTGTGTGCCTGTGAACCCCAAACAATCCTTCCAGGTGAGGCAACACTTCACCTGCAAATCTGTTGGAGTTATCTATCCTGTCTAGTGCTCCCGATGAGACCTCCTCTACGTCGATGAGGCCCATCGGTAATTGTGGGACTGCTTCATCGAGCACCTCTGCTCCATCAGCTAAAAGTGAAACTTCCTGGAGACCAAACATTTTAATCCCTATTCCCATTTCCACTCCAAACTGTTGGTCCATGGCCTCCTCTTGTGCCACAATGAGGACACCCTCAGGGTGGAGGAACAACACCTTGCATTCCATCTTGGTAGCATCCTACCTGATCTGTTTGGGTTGCATCCAACCTGATGGCATGAATATCGATTTCTCCTTCTATTAAAAACAAATTTCCCTCCTCCTCTACTTTTCCTCTATTTCCCACTCTGGCATTTCCTCTCTCCTCAATTACCTATCACTTCCTCCTACATTTCCTCCTCCATCCCTTTCTCCTACAGTCCACTCCCCTCTCCTATCAGATTCCTTCTTCTCCAGCCCTTCACCTTTCCCACTCACTTGGCTTCACTTAGTACCTTCCAGCTAGCCTCCCTCCCTTCCCCTCACCTTGTTTTATTCTGGCATCTTCCCCTTTCCTTCTCAACCTGAAGAAGTGTCTCGACCCAAAATGTTGACTGTTTATTCGTTTCCATAAATGCTGCCTGATCTGCTGAGATTCTCTGGTATTTTGGGTGTGTTGCTTTCGATTTGTTTATTGTTGTATTAAGCTTAGAGTTATTAAGCACTTGTGCTTTCTGTTTAATCTTGTCAAGTTTATTTTGACTGGCATGGGTTTTCTGTGTTTTGTCATTATTTAAAGAGTACCCTTGATTAGCAATTATCATGGCATCCTTGTTTTCTTTTTAAATGATTCGTCTTGCAGTGTCGCCTTGTTAAGCCACCGATGCTCTGTTGGAATTTCTTTGAGTAAGCGCTTTTTTCTGTCTCTACATGGGAGTTTGTCTTTCCTCCACACTCATGTTTAGTCATCTGTCAGCGCACATTGTGACAATATAGCTTCCTGCTCCTATGTCATAAGTTCTCATAATCTGCTGGAGGAATTCAGTGGGTCAAACAGCACTTGTGGGGAAAGAAATTGTCAATGTCTTGGGTTTTCAACTTGAAGCATCAACAGATTCTTTCCTCCCACAGCTGCTGTGAAGCCCGCTGAGTTCCTCCAGCAGTTTGTAGTTTGTCCAAGTTCCAGCACTTGCAGCCTCTTGGGTCTCCAACAGGTCCTCATGTTTTTACACATTTATTCAGAACCTTTGACATGGTAAAGAATCCTAAAACAGTCCACAAGACAGTAAGTAAGCAAAAGATGAAATCAAAGAAGCATTCTAACTGACTGGTGAAAGTTGCGGCTTTTAAAGAAAATTGCAAATGGGAGGGAGGAAAGGAGGTAGGGAGATTGAGGGAGAAATATTCAAAGCTTAGAACCAATACTAAAAGCAAAGCAATGAAAATTGGAGAAGGTTTAGAATGAGGATGTAATGAAACATTGCTTAACAATGACAAAAAAATTCCAAGTTGCCAGGTAAATGTCCCAAATTCATTTTCACTATTAAACAACCGCTAGTTAATTTTCCTTCTGAATATAATTTTCATAATTCCCCTCACTGCAACACAACCTTGGGATTATTCCCGTAATTGATCATGAACAGTGATTATCCAGAAGCATCCTGAGGTGCACCCTAGGCCTGATAAGTCATTAAGACCAAAAAAAAGTTTCTGTGTTACTGAATGTTTTCAGTTACAGTTCTGCTGATTTATGAATTCACAGTTTATTTAGAGCCTGCACACTCATATAAGCATTTGAGAGACTGGTTGGGTGAATTTGTTGGCTGCTTTGAGGCTGCAGATATTTTCTGTCATGTTAGAACTTGAGCTATTTCAATACCATTGCATTTTACGGAGAAATCTGAATGGTTGAATTAAGCACCCTGGTTGAAGTGCAGGTTGCCCTGGGTTAACCTTATTTCTGACTTGCCATCTATTTAAATTATGAACTGTTCTGAGGAAGGGAACCCTGTTGTAACCTGGAGAGTATGCCGGGTCAACAAATCTAAAAGCTTTTTACAATAACGTCAAATTGATAAAAATACTTTGCTTGCTTTGACAAGATTTTGATTGCCCCATCCAGGTTCCTTTTCCTATGGAAGGATTGCTCTTTATCTTCCCTTCCTGGTCTTGCTCTTCTTAATTTTTATGGGCAGTCCTTTGGGATGAAAAATGACTTGATCCATATTTTCTGAAACTTGCTCTGCTACAGATGGGATATCCATGGCTGTACTTTTCTTGCTGTGGCCTCATGGACTTCCTTTGTATGCTCCGGTTTCCTCGCACATCCGAAAGACACATTGGTAGGTTAATTAGCTGCTGTAACTTGCTCATAATGTAGTGAGTGACAGGGAGGTCAGGGGGTTGTTAATGGGCACTTCAGAGAATAGATTAGAAGGAAATAGATGGGGAAGAAAGGGATTGGTTGGGGGTTCAGATATCCTGCATAGAGTCAATAGGCTGAATGGCCTTTGTCCATGTTGTAAAATATCACACAAAAATACCTGCTTTATCAACTGGGCTGAAAAAGTGTTGTGAAGATATTTCAGAGAAGAGCAATGGAGTTTTCTCCCAATGCCCTGATCAATATTAATTCCACCAACCAACAGCAGTCAAATAGATTACCTGGCTGTTGCTGCATTGTTGTTTTTGGGAGCTTGTGTGCACAACTTGTCTGGCACGTTTTCTTAATTATAGCAAGAAACAAAGTCGTTGGTTGAGTGAGAGAAGATGAATTTGCTTCCATTTACCATATAACCATATAACAATTACAGCACGGAGACAGGCCATTTTGGCCCTTCCAGTCCATGCCGAATGCTTACTCTCACCTAGTCGAATCTACCTGCACTCAGCCCATAACCCTCCACTCCTTTCCTGTCCATATATGTATACAATTTTTTGTAAATGACAAAATCGAACCTGCCTGTACCACTTCTACTGGAAGCTCGTTCCACACAGCTACCAATCTCTGAGTAAAGAAGTTCCCCCTCGTGTTACCCCTAAACTTTTGCCCCTTAACTCTCAACTCTTGTCCTCTTGTTTGAATCTCCCCTACTCTCAATGGAAAAAGCCTATCCACGTCAACTCTATCTATCCCCCTCATAATTTTAAATACCTCTATTAAGTCCCCCCTCAACCTTCTGCGGCAGGATTTTGCTCAGGATTTCCTTGATGTACCAAAGAGATGGTTATTTGGTGGTAAGGGGAAGGCAATTAGTGACCTTCATGAAGTGAGTTACAGAACACAGCTTCACTCAATAGCTGGGGCTAATTGGAGGGTGGGCAGAGGCTGGTGGGAGGTTGGAAGGGAGAGCAGATGAACTGAGAGAGAAAGAGAGAGGAGAAGAGGCTGAGGGGAGGTGAGTGAAAGGGCTGGAAGGCATGGTGACTGTATGGGGAGAAGGGGACTGAAAGAGGTAAGCATGAAGAAGTGTGCAGATGGAAGGAGGGGGGGCTGCAAAATGAAGGGAATCAGGGTGTGGGAGTGATGCTCCAAAGACACCAGTGTTTAGTCGAGGTGTGGGAGTCTCCAGTTATCTCATTATTGTATCTAGTCCTCATTCCCAATGGGAATGACCAGCCTATGTTCAAGAAGGCACCATCCATCACTAAGGATCTTCAGTATCTGCCACATGCCTTCCTCTCATTACTATCATCAGGGATGAAGTATAGGAGCCTAAAGTCCTAGAAGCCTGAAGACTCATGCCTTCCACTCCTCAGAGTCAGAGTGAAATCAAGTCATCCTTGATTCCAAAGAACAGCCTATGAAAATGAATGAGATAAAGATTCAGAAAGAGAAGAAAAAGAACATACAGATTAAGATGAAAATTACAACATTGAGGACATTCTTTCTGGTTGGATGCAGCAGTCTGAGAGACACATGAAAGGTTAGAGATCATTATTAGATTCATTATCTGTGACTAACATGACATAAAATTTGTTGTTTTTCAGTAGCAGTACAGTGCAAGGACATTAAAATTGCTGTAAATTCCAAAAATAAACAAATAGTGCAAAGAGAAAGGGATAATAAGGTTGTGTTCATGGATTCATGCATCATTCAGAAATCCAGTGGTGGAGGGGTAGAGGCCGTTTCTGAATCTTTGAACGTGGGTCTTCAGGCTCCTCTACCTCCTTCACGATGGTAGTGATAAAAAGAGGGCATGTCCCGGATGGTGAGTGTCCTTACTGCTGATTACCATCATCTTGAGGCACCTCCTACTGAAATAAGTGACCTCGATAGTAAGGAGGGTTGTGCCTGTGATAGAGCTGGCTGAGATTGTAATCCTCTGTGGCTTCTTGAAAAATATATTACAAAAAATGCAGCACTCTCAGTTATTTGTATTGACAATAATCTGCTTTCAGTCAATCAGAGTTAATTGTGATAGTGACACCACAGCCAAAATGGAAAGATCTCTTTCTATTACAGGTGATCTGCAGCTTCTGAGATAATGTTTGCATTATGCACGACTGATCACACTGCACAGCCTCTAATCTAATCTGCTCCACCACTTCATGTGAAATTAAACTGAATGATGGAGGTGGGGAGGGGAAGTAAACCTTTTAGCGTGCTGTCATTGATGAAAAATCAGAGTGCAGCCCATAGGGTTCATGGTAATAGAATATCAGCAATTCAATTGTAAAATAAAATCAATTAATATACCTAATCTCATTTCCTTCTTCTACATTCTCACTGGATTTCATAGTGATATAGACATGGAAAGAGGCCATTCAACCATACACCATGGAAACAGATCCTTTAGCCCAACACATCTATTACTGACCAAGGTGTCCACCAAGCTCATCCTATTTGCCCATGTTTGATCCACATTTCTTTGAACCTCTCCTATCCATGTACCTGTCTTATTGTATCTGCCTCAGCCATTTCCTCTGTAGCTTATTCCATACATCCATCACCTTCTGTGAAGAAGTTGTTCCTCAGATAAACTTATGCCCTCTGATTTGTTAGTTCCCCTCCTCTGGGGAATAAATAAAACTATGTGCATTCCCCTGTTTATCCTTCTCATTATTTTATATACCCTTTAAGTCACCCCTTAATTTCCTGTGTTCCAAAGAATAAAGACCGAGGATGTCCAGCCGATCATTTTGGCAGCATCCTCGTAAACCTACTCTGCATTCTGTCCAGACTAATGATGTCTTTGCTCCAACTGGGCCCAATGTCTACAATATTCCAAGTGCAGTCACCCCTCATGCTGGAGGGGAGGAGAAGATGGCGGCGTGATGCAGCGCACACGGCCACTCCGAAATGATATCGGTATTTGTAAGTAGGTACCGTGCACAATCCTGATTTAATGGAGACAGACGCGAGAAGCACAGAGGAACATCTGGAGAAACTTCTGAAATGCCTGCTTCGCTGCCGCTGCTACTGTGCAATCGAGAATCTCCGGAGGGAAAGGCCCCAAATCCTCGACTTAGCCTATTGCCGGGGCCGGGGTCGAAGCGCTCGGCAGAGATGGTGCTCGGTGCTTGGTGTCGGAGGGCTGGTCGGAGGTTCAAAGTTTTTGGACGAACTCAAGAGTTGGCTGTGGTCGGGTGCTTCCAGGGTGCTGCATCGGCAAGTTGGTGGCGCTGGAGGCTCATGGCAGGGAGAGTTTCTCCCTTCTACCGTCTGCGTGAGATGATGGGACTTTAGAGAGAATTTAAGACTTTTTTTTTACCATGCCCATGGTCTGTTCTTTATCAAATTATGGTATTGCTTTGCACTATTGTAACTATATGTTATAATTATGTGGTTTTTGTCAGTTATTTTTAGTCTTGGTTTGTCCTGAGCTTCTGTGATATCATATTGGAGGAACATTGTATCATTTCTTAAAGCATGCATTACTAAATGACAATAAAAGAGGACTGCGTGTCCTCATAATCTAATCTAATCTAATCTAACTGGAATACTTTGTCCCAACTCCTACACTCAATGCTCTGAAAGATAATACTTGTGCTTTCAAATAAGAATGTAAGATTTACTTCTGTCTCCTTTGGGAGCTGTGGACTCTATGCCAATTGTGTTCGAGCCTAGTCCCCAAACTCTGTTACTTTGATAATGTAGCTCAGCAAAATTTCTCAGTGATTTGGCACTGTGGTAATATCTATGGATTTCATTCATACTCTTCCCTAGTCCATTTGACACAGGGGATCTCATATTTCCCCTCTAGTCTGCATCTTTACTGAATTTTAACTTACAATGTTTACCTGTTTTCAAGTTCTCTGCTAATTCTTGCATAGATTCTTGGCTGCTTTATCAGATTCAGCAGTCCCTCTGGATTGGTACCTTTTGCAGTTTTAACCATCTCATATTTAGTTTCTGAACCATTGTGTAGGTGTGAAGACTTCACGATGGAGTAAAGGATCTCCGGGGACAGTGTTCATTTCTTCACTTCAGCCCGATACAGTCTCACTCCAGTGATGACAGCACAATAATCTGTACCAGTTTCCTTCTTTTGCAGCTCACCGCTGTGGCTGTGTGTTGGTAGTGGAGGAACTGAATGATCTGTTTGGCAGGCAGTGTTTCAGTCATGCGGACTGCTTTACTCTGGATGGTCTTCAGCTTCTTGGGCGCTTTTGGGATGGTAGTCACTCAGGCAAGTGCAGAGTATTCCATCGTGCTCCTGAACCCTCATGGATAAGCTTTGAGATTTTGGGAGATGGGATAGTCACCACAGGAAAATCTGATCTGCTGGGGTAGTCAGAGTATTAATGTGGCTGGCCTACATGAGTTCCTAATCAGTGAAGACTCTTAGGATGTCAATGATGAAATATTTAGTGAATGTCAAGTGTAGGTGTAGAGTCTCTCTCCAGTTGGAGATCATCATTTCCTGGTACCTTTGTGGTAGAAATTTTACTTACTGTTCATCAGCCTATGTCTTGCCTGAAAATGACTCGCTAGAGGAGCACAGGGGGCCAGGCAGCATCTACAGTGGGAAATGGACAATTGACATTTCAGTTTGAGACCCAAAAAATTGACAGTCCATTTCCTTCCACTGATGTTGCCTGTCACATTGAGATCCTTCAGCAGCTTTATTGTTGCTTCTGTTGCTGGCATCTCCAGTCACTTGTGTCTCTACATCTTGTCTAAACTTGGCTACAGTGAGGGCATGGAATGCTCCACTTGCTGAGGAGTTCTGAATAGAATTGGTCACCATGTAATCATCAGCAAACATCCACACTTTAGATTTGATAGCGGAAGTAATGTTATTAATGGAGCAGTTGAAGAGGATTGGGCCAAGGAAACTGCCCCAGTGAGCTACTCAGGTTTGAATTATCTATCTCCAATAATTACAATTATCTTCCTTTCTGGGATTTTTTTTAGTCTTTGAACTGTTTTTTTTCTCAGTGCTTCCTGACGTCAGTTTTATCTGTCTATCTTTTTTTTTAACCTCTGCACTTAACTGTAATAAAAGACAATCATTCACAAAGTAGGGCAGAGGACACACCCTGTCTGTATCAATGAGGCTGTGGTGGAGATCATTGAAAGATTCAAGTTCTTAGCTGTAAAAATCATCAAAAATCTGTCCAGCAACATGAACACTATGGTGAAGAAAATTTGGCAGTGTCTCTTCCTCAGAAGGCTAAGGAAATTCAATACATCTCCAGTGATATCACCAATTTTACAAATGCACCGGGAAACACAGCATCACAACTTGGTATTGCATCTGATCTGTGCAAGAGTACCAAAAATAATATAGAGTTGTAGAAACAGCCCATTCAATCACAAAAAAACTTTCTCTCCTCTAATGAATCTGTCTACCGACTGCTTTGGGAAAGCAGCTAATGACAAAGGATCTCTCACACCCTGGTTATTCTCTTTCCTCCTCCATCACTTTCCATGAGGCAGATACAAAGACATACAGTATACCATCACTTTCAAGGACAGCTCTACCCCAACTGCTACCAGTCTTTTGATTGGTCCATTTATGTGCTAAAGGTGAATTCTTGATCTCTCAATCTATCTTGTCATAATAGGTGTAGTTTATTTGTCTACATGCACAATACTTTCTCTGTAGCTGCAGGACAATGGTCTGCATTCCATTTTGTTTTCCATTTTATACTACCTCGATGTACTTATGTATGGAATGAATTTCTCTGAGTGTCATGCAAACAGAAGTATGTCATCCAAACAGATCACTCTATACATTACTTCATTGAGGTAGTACTTGATGTATTTGGTACATGACTCAAGAAAGTAGCCAACATAATTAAAGACCCATCCCAGCTCAGTCATTCTCCCTTCTCTCCCTTCCATCAGGCAGAAGATACAAAAGCTTAAAAGCATATACCACCAGGCTCAAGGAGAGCTTCTATCCTACTGCTGTAAAATTCTTGGAGACACCTCGTTGACAATAAAGATTAACACTTGGTCTCACACTCTACCTCATCATGACCCTTGCAACTTATTTTCTCCGTGCACTACATTATTTTCTGTAATGTCGACACTATACTCTGGACTCTATTATTGATTTTCCCTTTGTGCAAGCTCAAAGTACTTACGTTTTGGAAGGGTCTACATGGATGGTATACAATATGTTTTTAACTGTATCTCAGTACATATGAAAATAAGAAGCCAATTACTAATTATCTTACCTGCAGGGTATCTCCAGTCAAAGTGGAATGTTACAGTAGATTATTTTATTTGAAATTGAATGGAAGATGTTTGATGTTTAATATGCTATAAAGTTATTTAAAACTGAAAATAGCATTGTCCACATAAGTGAACTGTGCACTGATCCCAACTTCTGAAAATCGTTTCTTTATATGCCTGTGCATTCAAATTGCCGTACCAGACCATGATGCAATTAGCCAGGATACTTTTAACTGTATATCTGTGAAAGTCTCTTGAGGCTTTACTGATAGCGGAGTCTCAATAACCTTCTAAGAAAGTAAAGATATTGTCAAGTCTTCCTTGTGGTTGTTACTTCAAATTTAACTTAAGTTTAATAGCTCCCACTTCGTCACAATGGTTCTCTCAAGTGATGCTATGTCTTAGTTTGGAGAAAATTAGAAGTCGAACCTTTGAAACTATATTTGGTTTTGAGAAAAGATGGGGTTCATTTGCTCATTATTATCAGTTGAGTTAATTGATAGATTTCCTCCATGATCTAATTGTAAATTTTTGGTACATTTTTTTTGCTTGCTGGCGGTTTGATGTTTATCTTTAGAAGCTTTTTGTATGACGCATAGCTCCGGGGTTGAACACGTAATGGGTTTTCTCCCCCATTTTTTCTTGCTTAGTAGGGTTTTTTTTTAACAATCACCAAAAACTTTTCAATCTTTAAAATAACATTTTTTTCTTGAGACATTGTAAGTGTTGTTCACTTCAATGTACTCGTGTTAATTCTGGATAATAATAATAATGAAAAGATTTGAAAAGAAAGAAAGAAAGAATTGCAGTTGCTATATTCCATATTTGGATTTCTGAACAAGGCAAGTTACTGGGTGAGATCCACTTTCTGTGCATACTCTATTTTAAAAGAAACAAAAATATCCAAAACAGATTCCAGACATATGCTAATTCTGTCAGGATATAGTGGTTCTGTTCTACAGGAAATAAAAGCAATATTTATTTTCTAAGAATGGTGCTGATTGCTGTGCTGGAGGAAAGTTGATTTTTTTTTAGCAATGCTTTGAAGTTCCAAACATGGCCACTGTTAGCAGAAAGTCATCCAGCTGATTAATTCATTCTGCTCACCAGTTTTGTGGAGAAGGCTCACTTCTGACACAACATTTTTAGAAAGCAATGAAAGAAGTTGTAGGTTTTGTTAGAGGTCGCATACAATTTCTGCCTGAAATTCCACAATATTGCTGATGTTACTGGAAAATTCAGATGTTTAGTTTTTCCATTCTGTCAGATAAAACACAATGGTGCAGGATATGATGACAGTGCATTGGAGTAATAATCCTGAGCCTTAAACTGAAAATTCAGAGATCTGCATTCTCTTTCTCTCCATTTCTCTTCACAGAATAATGCTGCAGAAAGGTGGCATCCATCAATAAAGACCCCCATCACCCAGGACGTGCCCTCTTCTCATTGCTACCATCAAGAAGGAGGTACAGAAGCTTCAGCAATTCAGGAACAGCTTCTTCCACCCTGCCATCTAATTTCTAAATGGACTTTGAACCCATGAACACTACCTCACTACTTTTTTATTTCTATTTTTTGCAGTACTTACTTAACTATGCACGTGCACACACACACACAGACACACACACACACATACAATATATGTACTTACTGTAATTTACAGTTTTTTCCTCTCTCTCTCTCTATTATCATGTATTGCATCGTAGTGCTGCCACAAAGTTAATGATTTTCATGACATATGCCGGTGATATTAAACCTGATTCTGATTCTGACAATTCCTCCAGCATCTTGTGTGTTGCTCCATATTCTAGCATCTGCTGTCATTTGTGTCTCCATTCAGCAGTCTGAGTTCAAATCCCTCTCTGGCAGCCGTGGATTTCTAAATTCAGTTAATAATTTGGAATTTAACATAAAACTACTAATTATTGTTTAAAAATAAATCATTGCCTTCAGCAGAGGTCTCATCTCCACGTAACCCCAGACATACAAGTTTGGCTGACTCATTAATTGCCTCTGAAATGATCAAACAAGCCATAACTGCCAAGTTTGAACAGAACAAATTCAACTTTTCAAAACGCTTGCCAAAATACCGCAGGATTACTGTGTGAATCGAGGAAATGTCAAATAACAACCTCACATAGCTGCATTAACAGAATCATTATCTTACAAGCAATAGGCCAGACTTCTCCCTAGCTGGGTCACCTGCTAGACAAATTCATTGAATCTAGTGCTGAAGAGATGAGAATGGGGAGCCTTGGGAAGTCTCATCATCAACTCTAGACCCACAAGATCTTATAACAAATGTACATAAAGCAACCACTTGGTGACTTCCACCTTCCATCATTCCTAGGCTATTGAATTAACGCTTATCCATATTCAACAGCACTTGGACAAAACACTAAAAGAACCAAGAGTATTTATCTTTGGGGTGGGGAGCTTTATTTAGTAATATTGCAATTGAGCTGAGGATATATCTGCCAACACACTGTCAACAGAACAACAGTGATGGTTCAAGAAGGTCTCTCTTCACCATATTCTCAAAAGCAATACATTTTCACTGTATCTGTAACACTATTTTAGAGTTAAGGGTGGCATGATAGCAGAGTGGTTAGCATAACTTTGTTACAATGCCAGCAACTTGGGTTCAATTCTGCTGCTGTCAGTTCAGGCGTTTGTATGTTCTCCCTGTAATCCCATGGGTTTCTTCTGGGTGCTTTGGTTTCCTCCCACATATCCAAAGACATATGAGTTAGTAGATTAATTAATCACATGGATGAAATTGGGGTCTGGTTACCGTGCTGTACCCTTAAATAAAAGGAGAATTTGTATTTTGTGTTTTTTTTCATCTTTTTGTATAATCTCAATGTATTTGCATAAGAAATGGTCTATATGGATGGCATGCAAACAAGGTCAGCTTCTATCCCACTCTTATAAGACACTAGAAAGACACTACAATGTAGATGAACTATTGATCTCTCATTCAGCCTCATCAAGCATCACCTTGGTAATGCTTAATGTTAATGCTACAAAGGAGAAGGTGACTGGGAAACTGAAAGGTCACCTGGAGCAGACTGACTACACCCCAAGGGTCCCCAAGAGATCATTGAAGAGATTGTGGAGACATTAGTAATGAACTTTCAAGAATCACTCGATTCTAAAAAGGATCCGGAGGACACGAAAATTGAAAATGTCACTCCGCTCTTTAAGAAGAGAGGGAGGCGGAAGAAAGGAAATTAGAGGCCAGTTAGCCTGGCTTGGAATCTATTATTAACATTGAGGCTTCAGGGTATTTAGAGGCACATGACAGAATAGGGCAAAGGCGACAGGCTTTCCTTAAAGTGAAATCTTGCCTGGCAATCTGTTGGATCCTCTGAGGAAATAACAGGTGGGATAGACAACGGAGTGTCAGTGGATGTTGTTCACTTGGATTTTCAGAAGGGCTTTGAAAAGGTGCTGCATATGAGGCTGCTTAACATGATAAAGAGACCGGGTATTACAGGAAAGATGCTGCATGATAGAAGATTGACTGACTGGCAGGACGCAAAGAGTTTGAATAAAAGGGGCCATTTCTGCTTGGCTGTTTGTGACTAGTGGTGTGCCGCAGGGGTCAGTGTGGTGACCACCTCTTTCCACGATATATGTCAATGATTTGGATGAAGGAATTGATGACTTTGTGGTCAAGTGGGAATAAGTAGGGTTGAGGAAGCAGGGTGTCTGCTAGAGGACTGAGACAGATTGGGACAATGGGCAGTGATGTTGGAGATGGAATGTAGTGTAGGGATGTGCACTCTGGTAAAAGGAATGGCATGTAGTATTTTCTAAATGGGGAGAAAATGCAGAAATGCAGAAATCAGAGATGCAAATAGAATTAGGAGTCCTTGTGAAGGGTCACTTAAGGGTCAATGTGCAAGTTAGGTCGGTGGTAAGTAAGGCAAATGCAATGTTAGCATTTGTTTTGAGAGGACTCAGACATAAAAGCAAGGATGTAATGTTTTATTTAATATTAGTAAGACCACACTTGGAGGATTATGAGCAGTTTTAGGCCCCTTGTTCTAGAAAAAATGTGCTGGCATTGAAGAGGGTCTAGAGGAGGTTCACAAGATTGAAAGGGTTAATATATGAGCAGCGCTTCAAAACTCTGAGCCTATACTCACTGGAACTTAAAAGAATAAGGATGGATCTCATTGAAACCTATTGAATATTGAAAGGACTAGACAGAGTGGATATGGAGAGGATGTTTCCCATAGCGGAGGAGTCTAGGACCAGAGGGCACAGTGTCAGAATAATGGGACATTAATTTAGAACAGAAATGAGGAAAAAAATCCCTTTAGACAGAGGTGGGTGAGTCTGGAATTCATTGCCGCAGACAACTCTGCAGTCCAAATCATTGGGTATATTTAAGGCAGAGGTTGATAGGTTCTTGATTAATCAGGGCATCAAAGGTTACGGGGAGAAGGTAGGAGAATGTGGTTGAGAGGGATAATAAATCAGTTATGTAGGAATGGCAGAGTTAACTCAATGGGCTGAATGGCCTATTTCTGCTCCTATGTCTTAAGGTCATCATATCCCTTGCACCCTATTTGTCCACTCGCCCTGCACTTTCTCTGTAATGGTAACATTTTCTGTAAAGCTATCTGCATTGCTCTTCCCTTTGTACTACTTCTACGTACTTCTGTTTTGGATTGTTCTGTATGGGTGGCATGCAAAATAATGTTTTTTTAACTTTATCTCAGTCCAGCTGATAATGATGAACACATTACCAATTAACAAAAGACAATACATAATTGCATTGTCAATGTCACCCACTACTGGAATAATTAAATGTCATTAATGCATTTAAGCAACACCAACTGCTGTAGCATGCATATCAGCAATGCTTGTGGGTTGACAGTGAGAGGATTAATAAGCAACCTCTGTGGTGTTTCAAGGGTTAATTCTGTCTTTACAAGGCACAATTGAAGTCAGCTACAGTTCACATTCCTTGCAGATTAAAGAAAGCCATGAATCTGAGATCAGCAAATTTGACATATTCATATGCTGATCCTTAGGGAGAGATAGAGGGGGGATGGGCCTGGAGGTGCATTTTAATGCACATTTTGATGTAGTCAATGACAAACTCAACATAGTTGTCCGCCAGCAGTAAACAGTACCTGTAGTTCCACTGCACTAACCTACGCTGATAATGATTTAAACCACTCTGAGGCAAACCAGATCAAATTAAACAGTGTGGGTCACCTAATAGACAGTAATAAGCCATGATTTGCCCTCAGCCAGATTGAAAAGACGAGACCCGCATGTACTGATCCAACAATTGTACGACTGTATCTGAAAAGTTTGCAGAGTAATCCATGAGGAATGGTCTCAATGTTCTGGGTAGCAAGTTGGCACGTGCCAAAAGCTGAAACATTTGGAATGCTGGAAAGCAATTCAGTTGGAAAGCCTCTATGTCTGGTAAATGCCAAGGGCTGACAGGATGTTGATATGGGGTTGAACTGCAGCGCCAAGGATAAAACCAGTTCCCATGCAATGCAATTCATATTGATGTTTAATAGCCCCAGGAAATTAAATAGACAACCAACAGTCACTGACCTTCCAATTTCCAATGTCGTTCCCACAGAACTGTATATTGTTTCTATGTAGAACAGTCTATGTTCAAAATCTTCCCTGCTAATACTCCCCAACTCTTCTTCCACTACACTGACGACTGTGTTGGTGCTGCTTCATGCACCCATGCTGAGGCCATCAATTTCATCAACTCTGCCTCTAACTTCCACCCTGCCTTTAAGTTCACTTGGTCCACTTCTGACACCACCCTCCCCTTTCTCGATCTCACTGTCTCTATCTCCAGAGGCAAACTGTCAACTGGCATCTTTTATAAACCTACCGATTCCCACAATTATCTTGACAATACCTCTTCCCTCCTTGTCTCTTGTAAAAATGCCATTCCCTTTTCTCAGTTCCTTCACCTCTGCCGCACCAGTTCCCAGAATGTAACTTTCTTTCCCGGGACATCGGAGATGTCTTCATTCTTCAAAGAATGGGGTTTCCCTTCCTCCACTATTGATGCTGCTCTCACCCATATCTCCTCCATTTTCTGAACCTCCGCGCTCACCCCATCTTCCCATCACTTCAACAGTGATAGATTTCCTCATCCTCACCTACTACTCCATGAGCCTCCGCATTTAATGCATCGTCCTCCGCGACATCCGTCACCTCCAAGTAGATCCTACCATTAAACGTATCTTTACCTTCTTCCTCCTCTCCGCAAGGATTGCTCCCTCTACGATTCCCTTGTTCAATCATCCCCCCCCACTACTTTCCCTCCCGTCACTTATCCTTGCAAGCAGCATAAGTGCTACACCTGCCCGTTCACCTCCTCCCTCACCTCTATTCAGGGCTCCAAACAATCCCTTCAGGTGAGGCAACACTTCTCCTGCAAACCTGCTGGTGTTGTCTGTTGTGTCCAGTGCTCTTCCACATTAGTGAGGCCTGTTGTAAATTGGGATCCTCTTTGCTGAGCACCTCCGCTCCATCCACCAATAGCAGAACTCCCAGTGGCCAAACATTCTAATTCCACTTCCCATTCCCATTCCGACACTGAATTGAATTGAATGATCTTTATTGTCATTATACATAGGTACAATGAAACTCTGTTTGGCTTCCTCTCAGGCAATTAAATAAAGCGGTAGATAAAAACAAGACAGTAATAGAAAAACAGTATTAAATAGATGTAGCAGAAAATAAATTGCAGCAGCACCAGAATATCACAGTAATGCACAAAGTGCCATTAGTGTAAGTATTTGAGGCCTTGTGTGTGCATGTGTATGCTCACAGTTTCAGTCATTGTTCTGTGGGAGTGGTGTGATGGAGGCCACAGCTCTGCGATAGAAGCTGTTCCTCAGTGTATTCGTTCTGGCTTTTACTGTCCTGAACCTTTTGCTGGATGGCAGCGGGTCAAACAGGGAGTGGCCGGGGTGTGTGGTGTCTCTGGTTATGCTGATTGCTTTCCTCCTGAGTCTGCTGGAATAGATGGTGTCCAGTCCTGGGAGCTCCATCCTGACAATTTGCTGGGTCGGCTTCACCACGCGATGCAGGACTTGTCGCTCAGCGGCTGTGCAGCTGGCATACCACACTGTGGTCCATAGCTTAGTCTTGTGCCAGGATGAGGCCACCCTCAGGGTGGAGGAGCATATTCCATCTGTGTAGCCTCCAACCAGATAGCATAAATGTCGATTTCTCCTTCTGATAAAAAAAGTTCTTCTCTCCCCCCACCCCGTCCTCTTCTTCTATTCCCCACTCAGGACTCTTACTTCTTCTCACCTGCCTGTCACTTTCCCTGAGTCCCCTCCCCCTTCCCCTTCCCCTATGGTCCACTCCTCTCCTATCAGATTCCTTCTCCTTAGCCATTTACCTTGCCCGTCCACTAGGCTTCACCCATCACCTTCCAGCCAGCCTCTTTCCCCTCCCCCCATCTTTCTATTCTGGCATCTTTCCCCTTCCTTTTCAGTCCCGAAGAAGGGTCTTAGCCCAAAACGCCGACTGTTTATTCATTTCCATAGGTGCTACCTGAACTTCTGAGATCCTCCAGCATTTTGCGTGTGTGCTATTGTTTCACATCATCTCTTCTGTATCAGTAATATTCATATATAGTGCCACTAAAATTGATGAGCATTGTTATGATATCCTTGAAGCCAATGTAGATAAATAACATGAATACCAAGTTATTGTCATCTGACATGTACTAACTAGCACCAACAACAGCAAATAATTCAAATATTACCAGTTCAATTTCTTACCTGAAAGCAACCAACTTTGATAGCATCCAGATCAATTCGTATTGCCTGGATGGTTTACAAGTACATAATCAAACAAAACTGGACACAACTGAACAAAAGTTTTGACATAGCGGATGAAAATCAAAGCGACTGCAATCCCAGAAATCAGAAATAAACTCCTGAGGCATCCAGCTGGTCAGGCAGCATTTGTAGAGATAATGTTTCAGATTGATGATTTTCTGTCATAACAGTTAAAAACATTCTGATGATAAGTTTTGACCTAAAATATCGACTCTGTTTCTCACTCCAGTGATGTTATCTAATCTGCCGACTGTTTCTAGCATTTTCTCTTTTACGTTTCATAATTCCAGTTTGAAAGTTCCTTTGCTTTCTCATGGCTGAAGATAGTGGCTTCAGTGAACTAATTGGACATTATTTGAGCAGTTATAATTCAGAGGCTAAAGTTTTATTGAAAGATGTTCCTACAGTAGATGAGCAAACAAGAGGGAGTAGGATTGATCCTTGGGCAACACCAGAGGCAGCAGTCTGGCTGCAGAAACAAAAACCATTGCAGGTTGGTTCTCTAGTTAAAAAAACAATTTAAAAAAGCTGTGGTGCCACACATCTGGACAAGGGAATGAACATGGATATGATGGGAATGGAGGGATTTTAAACAGCAAGGAGATATTTAGTTTAATTTGGTATTGTGTTCAGTGAAGACATAGTGGGCCAACGGGCCTTCTCCTGTACTGTACTGTTCTAGAAGATGGCACCAGTGAATAACGCCACCATGGGTGGATTCTCCCCGACGGTCCACCAAGCTGTTTCTTTTCACTTCTCTTACGTCTTCCTTTTCTTTCAAATGCAGTTCTGATATTGTTGGAGCCTGTGATCTACAGGTTGATGGTGTGTTTTTGGAGCGATTGGACAATCTGGTGAGAAAGGGTCCCAGAACAGATCCCTGAGGCACACCATTGGTCACCGACCTCCATGCAGAATATGACTGTCTACAACTATTCTTTGCCTTCTGTGAGCAAGCCAGTTCTGGATCCACAAAGCAAGGTCCCCTTGGATCCCATGCCTCCTTACTTTTTCAATAAGCCTTGCATGGGGAACTTTATCAAATGACTTGCTGAAAACCATATACACTACATCTACGGCTCTTCCTTCATCAACGTGTTTAGTCACATCCTCAAAAAATTCAGTCAGGCTTGTAAGACATGACCTGCTTTTCACAAAGCCATGCTGACTATTCCTGATCATATTATGCCTCTCCAAATGTTCATAAGTCCTGCCTCACATGATCTTTTCCATCACCTTACCAACCACTGAAGTAAGTCTCAATGGTCTATAATTTCCTGGGCTATCTCTACTCCCTTTCTTGAATAGGGAACAACATCTGCAATCCTCCAATCCTCTGGAACCTCTCCCGTCCCCATTGATGATGCAAAGATCATCACCAGAGGCTCAGCAATCTTCTCCCTTGCCTCCTACAGTAGCCTGGAGTACATTTCATCCGATCCCGCAGACTTATCCAACTTGATGTTTTCCAAAAGCTCCAGCACATCTCTTTCTTAATGTCTATATGCTCAAGCTTTGCAATCCACTGTAAGTCATCCCTACAATCACCAAGATTCTTTTCCATAGTGAATACTGAAGCAAAGTATTCATTAGGTATCTCTGCTTTCTCCTCCGGTTCCATACACACTTTTCCACTGTCACACTCGATTGAAGAAAGATAATGTCAGCAATGCTATCAAAGACTGCAGATATTGGGATGAATTAACTTTGTCACATTTGAATAAGGTGTCTATAAAGATTTTCATCAAAGTCACTTTCCCACAGTGCCAGAAACATAAATTGGAAGCTTGGATAAGGAGTTCCAGGAAAAAGAAGTTTGAATTGTGGACTAAGCATTACATACAAAATGCTGGAGGAATTCAGCAGGCCAGGCAGCATCTCTGGAAAAAAATAAACCGTCGATGTTTCAGGCTGAGACCCTTCTTCAGGACTGGGAGGGAAGGGGGGAGATGCCTGAATTAAAAGACAGAGGAAGTGGAAAGAGTCGAGCTGGAAGGTGATAGGTGAAGCCCAGTAGGTGGGAAAGATCAAGGGCTGGAGGAGAAAGAATATGATGGGAGAGAAGAGTGGACAATAGGAGAAAGTGAAGGAAGAGGGGACCAAGGGGATAGTTCTAGTCAGGTGAGAAGATGTAAAAGATCAGAGTGGGAATAGAGGAAATGGGGGAGGGGAATTTTATTCACGACAAAATCAGCATTCATACAATCAGGTTGGAGGGTACCCAGACAGAATATAAGGTGTTGCTCCTCCATCCTGAGGGGGCCTCATCTCGGCCCAAGAAGAGCCCATGACTAACATGTCAGAATGAGAATGGGGATCAGAATTAAAATATCTGGCCCCCAGGAAGTGCCTCTTGTGGCAGATGGTGTGCAGGTGCTCGACGAAGCAGTCCCCCAATTCAGAAGGGTCTCACCAATGTAGAGGAGGCCGCATTGGGTGCTTCAGACACAATAGATGACCCCAGCAGATTCACAGGTGAAGTATTGCTTCACCTGGAAGGACTGTTCGGGGCCCTGAATGGGGCTGAGGGAGGAGATGTATGGGCAGGTGTAGCCACCAGGCCACTTGCAGGGATAATTGAAATGGCGAGCCCACAATATTTTAGAGATGAAAAGGAGTAAGAAAAGAGATTATAATTGATGGAATTTATTTAAAAATGCATTTCAATATTGATTCATTTACAGCTGGTATCATATTCTATAAAGCTAGTATCAGCTCATTAAAGTTATTAATTGATCTATCATCAATTCCACTTCATATAAGCCCAAAATCACTGTAGTTAGTAATTTATACATAATGAATATGAGTTCATCTCGAGCTGGTATTAAAGCCAAAATCATATAATGAAGTTATATTAATTCATATACACTCAATACTAATTACTATCCAGCCAATATAAAATCATATCTGGTCAAAATTATTTCATTTCAAGGCAATATTATCTTTCAAATCTATGTTTGACTGCAGTGATAAATAGGGATTAAATACTCCACATAAGGTTACAGGTTGAGTTAATGAGCTACCAAATGTCAGTTTCTACTGCAATGGCGAACAAATTGTCCTGAAATATTCTAGTGTTGGAAGCTAGGATTTATTTTAAGTCAAACTGTGTTGCGCAAGCATTTCAAAGTGGTCTAATAATTGTCATGGTTATATTTATCAAATTATCTTGACTTTAAGGCACTTAAGCTGCAGTGGACATTAATGATGGCTGTGTGAGTGACATGGAGGAAAAGTTATTCAGTGTGACAGTGGCAAGAAGCTGAATTTAGACGGGAGCCTAATGGATCATTACAGCAGGTTGCTGTAAGCACTCACAGAAAAAATACTAATTCTGCCAGTCATTTTAAGTGTATTTGATAATTTGGTCCCCTTGTCCTGTCAGATTCAGTCACTTTAACAGGTCACTTCCCAAATGAAATAATCAGGCTTCACTTTTTAACTAAAGTTATTTTACAAAGGCAAGGTGTTTATAATAAAAGATGTTAATATTAATAATGTCATCTGCCTGCATTTAATAGAGTTACTGATGAATTACAGGCCCATTCTTTTCCTGTTTTGCTTTGACAATTCAAGTTTATATACTTAGCGTAAAATTTATTGGAATTGATGTTTTTTTAATGTTTCTTGTAAAATTCATTTTCTTTTCAATTTTAGTCCAGCTCCAGTCCATTCTGAGACTTCACTTTCTTATTATTTATTAATAAAGTGCAGGCATTAATGGCCATCCTTAAATTGCCTTTGAGGAGATGGTGGTGAGTTGCCACCTTCAAACAACACAACACAGCGAGTGGATGTTCTTCCATAATGCCATAACAGACGGAGTTCCAGTGTTTCGATCCAGTGTCATTAAAGGATTGTTGATTTTGTTCAAAGTCAGAAAGGAATGCCACTTGGAGGGGAATCTGTAGGTGGTGATGTTCCCATGAGCCTGCTTTTCTTTTGTCTTTCCCATTGGTAGAATTGAAATGGCTGGAAGGTGAAGTTAGAGTAGGATAGGTATTCTGCAGTGTATTTTGCAGCAAGCCAATACTGCAATGCTGCTGGTAGTTAGTTACTGCCTGTTACACGTTTAGGGCAGCAAAAAAGCATTCTTCATTGCTATATCCGTAACTTTTTTTTTAACCAGTCAGGGTTGTTAGTCCTGAGCTGAACCTCCGAACCTGGAGGACCAGCGGGCCATGCTCAGCTTGACCTTTACCCTTTGATTTTATGGCATGGGGACCCTACCAACATAGCTTTTCCAGGTCACTGAGACACGCACGCCTCCAAACCCTATGACTAGTTTATGGTCCTCTTGGAGGGCTGCTCGAAGAAGGTACTGGATTTTCTGAGAAGTCTCTGGTCATATTTCCAACAACCTATCCATTGACTATCAATGTTATTATTGGTATTGATTGACTATTATTGTCATATGTGCTAAGATGGAGAAAAAACTTTTCTTTTGCTTGTTCTCCAAACGGATCATGCCACACATAATTGCCTTCAGGTAACAAAAGGAAAATAAAATGTAGAATATAGTGTAGCCACCGGTAAGCCTCAGGGTCGCTCCACTCGCTGTCGTCTAGGGGAAACAGCCCTCGGCCCCGGCAAACTGGGTAATTAAGTTTGTGTGAATGCTGTGTGATGTAACCCACCCCGCCAAATAACAGACAATTCACCATATACGATTAAATGAATTACAGTTTATAGATATTACTGGAACTATATAATTAATAGAAATAAAATATAAAAGGAAAATAAAAGGCACCACACTTATCAAAGTTCAATCTCTTCATGCACAAACAGTTGGAGCTCTAGTAACGATCTTCTCTTCACCATTCGTTCCCCTCTGAACACCTCAAACCGCCGCCTGGAACCACCCACGGTGGTCGACCAGACGCTCCACACGAGTCTGTCTTCGTCTCTGCTCCTCGCCAAAGACCCTGGACCTCGGACTCCAGCTCAGGTCCGCCCTGTCGGCCCACTCACAGCATCCTTTTCGCTCTGTCTCCATCGCGCCTTCTGCCCAAAGACCCACGCATCACAATAGCTTACAGACACACAAGAAAGAATAACATGGACACCCATTGGTTTATTCGCTCTCTTATCAATAATAGATCAAAAGGGGAGGAGAAGATGGCGGCGTTACACAGCACGCGCGGCCGTTCCGCATTGATATCATATTTGTTAAATAGGGGCCATGCACAATCCTGATTTGATGGAGACGGACATGAGAAGCACAGAGGAACATCTGGAGAAACTTCTGAAATGCCTGCTTTGCTGCCGCTGCTACTGTAGGATCGAGAATCTCCGGGGGGAAGGCCCCAAATCCTTGGCTTTGCCTATTGCCTGTTGCCGGGGCCGGGGCCGGGGTTGAAGCGCTCGGCAGAGATGGTGCTCGGTGCTCGGTGTCAGAGGCTCGAAGTTTTCGGACGGACTCAGAGTCGGACTGTGGTCGGGTGCTTCTAGGGTGCTGCATCGGCAAGTTTGCGGCGCTGGAAGCTCATGGCAGGGAGAGCTTCTCCCTTCAACCGTCTGCGTGAGATGATGGGACTTTCGAGAGACTTTGAGACTTATTTTAATCGTGCCCATAGTCTGTTCTTCATCAAATTATGGTATTGTTTTGCACTGTTGTAACTATATGTTATAATTATGTGGTTTTTGTCAGTTTTTTTAAGTCTTGGTTTGTCTTGTGTTTCTGTGATATCATTCTGGAGGAACAAATTGTATCATTTCTTAATGCATGCATTACTAAATGACAATAAAAGAGGACTGCGTGTCCTCATAATCTAATCTAATCTAATATAACCCAAACAAGCTGCTAGCAAGAGAACTTTCTCAGCATTTAACATAACAGAGAATACATTTTAATTATAACATAACAAAGAAGCCATTTTAATTAGCCTATGCAGTAACATAAAAGAAGATACCCCTCATAGTAGTGTTGAGGAAGAGCAGTGCAGGTCAACATAAAAAGTACAATGATCATGATAAGGCAGATTTCAAGGAGTTCACCTTCCAGGGCATAAGATGTCCGTTGATAGGAGCTGTTCTTAAAACTGGTGGGTGTGCTTTCAGACTTCTGCCCAATGGGAGAGGGGTGAAGAGGAAAATCCATTATGGCTGTGGTCTTCGTACTGGTTGCTTTTCCAAAGCAGCAGGAAGTACAGACAGGGTCTATGGAAGGGAGGAGGCCCATGGTTTGTGTAATGAACTGAGCTGTGTTCACCACTCAGGAGTTTTTGACGGCCTTGAACAGATCAGTTAGCATTTCCTTTGGCTCAAGAACAATGTATCCATTCCATTTTACATTGATTTGATTTGGCTGGCAGAGAGAAAGTGGGTTGAAGTTATATTAACAGTAATTACTGGCACTTGTCAGGAGTTTGGAGGGAAGCTGCCAGTTGGATAAGCAATTGACCCCCACCAGAACACAATGTGATTGCAACTCAACACAGCTTTTCCTTGCAAAAAGTTGGTTGTTGCTTAATCACACATTTGTGCCAGCATTAAAGCAGGATCTCCCAGTGGCCACACATTTTAATTCCACATCCCATTCCCATTCTGACATGTCTATCCACGGCCTCCTCTACTATAAAGATGAAACCACACTCAGGTTGGAGGAACAACACCTTATATTCTGTCTGGGTAGCCTCCAACCTGATGACATGAGCATTGACTTCTCAAACTTCTGCTAATGCCCCACCTCCCCTTCATACCCCATCCATTATTTATTTATATACACACATTCTTTTTCTCTCTCTGTCCCTCTCACTATACCCCTTGCCCATCCTCTGGGCTTTTTCCCCCCTCCCCCTTTTCTTTCTCCCAAGGCCTCCTGTCCCATGATCCTCTCATATCCCTTTTGCCAATCAACTGTCCAGCTCTTGGCTCCATCCCTCCGCCTCCTGTCTTCTCCTATCATTTCGGATCTCCCCCTCCCCCTCCCACTTCCAAATCTCTTACTAGCTCTTCTTTCAGTTAGTCCTGACGAAGGGTCTTGGCCCGAAACGTCAACTGTACCTCTTCCAATAGATGCTGCCTGACCTGCTGTGTTCACCAGCAACTTTTATGTGTGTTGCTTTGCTTGTTCTAGTGTATTCTGCAATTGAATTTATAGCATTTACACTGATATAGCATTGTACACAATGTTGCAGATATGTGTTTACAAGAAACGGTGCTAGTGTTAATTGGCATTCTTGTATCTAATGACTTTATTTGTTTTGGACAAGAAACAGACACTGTTCCTCACCACAGGCAAATTCCCAGATCAATTGGAGACAAATTACTGACATTAGGATCTGCTTACACAAGCTCCAGTGTGGACAATGGCTGCAGCACGTTATAAAGTCGACCAGAGAGAGCAAACGTTTAAAGTGATGCAGATGTGAATGTGATGAGTAGACTGAGTTCTGGGGCAAACTCCTTTTAGCTGGTGTTGTTGGGTGGGGGTGGGGAGCTTCTTACTGTCTTATGCAACATTTCTCCCAAGAGTTACATCTGGCCAATTGACTGATGTTTCCAGAAGTGTACTCAAAGATCTTCTGGCTAATTGCCTGGGAATAGACTTTAGAAGGAGGTTACTTCTGATTTTATCTTCATCAGAAGATGTCTCCTCTCTTACAGGCAATTCACAATAGTTAAATGACAAATTAATGACTTATCCAATTACACAGCTGCAGTTCTGTCCCCTACAACAGATTCAGCAGATCCGCAGATTGAAACATGTCACCTGATACATTTATATCATAGTCATAGTCATAGTCATAGTCATACATTCTTGATCCCGGGGGAAACTGGTTTTTGTTACAGTTGCACCAAAAATAATTCAATATAATAAAACCATAAATAGTAAATAGTAATATGTAAATTATGTCAGGAAATAAGTCCAGGACCAGCCTATTGGCTCAGGGTGTCTGACCCTCCAAGGGAGGAGTTGTAAAGTTTGATGGCCACAGGCAGGGATGACTTCCTATGACGCTCTGTGTTGCATCTCGGTGGAATGAGTCTCTGGCTGATGTACTCCTGTGCCCACCCAGTACATTATGTAGTGTCCAACTCGTAGAACATCCTCAGCATTGTCCGCAGATGTTAAAGGACCTCAGTATCCTCAGGAAATAGAGACGGCTATGACCCTTCTTGTAGACAGCCTCAGTGTTCTTTGACCAGTCCAGTTTATTGTCAATTCGTATCCCCAGGTATTTGTAAACCTCCACCATGTCCACACTGACCACATATCATGCTGAAGTGAGATTTGGAACTTAGATTTTAGACCTTATGTTTATAATTGTGTGTATTCATGGGATTAAATTAATAAATTGTTAAATGGGTAAATTATTCTTATAGAAAGTCTATTATTTCCTCATCTTTTTCTGTCCTTGTTACACCACTGACTACGACAGCATTTGGGATTTTGACACTCTTTTCCTCTATGACTTCCATTTTCTTTCACTGTAGGTCTTAATTGAACAAGTGAGTTTGAACAATAAGATTCTTTCAGTGCTTTGTATACTAATCAGTGTGTTGCTGGTTATCTAATAATCTGCCTCCTGGCTGGCTTGCCAAGTTTTATGTAACACCTGTGTAGCACTTGTCTTATCTCGGGTGACTGGTTGCCACACACTTTACGAGAAAATCAAATTACATAGCACTACACTAGCTGCTAACAGGCCATCTAGGTATTGAAAGGAGGCAATGAATAGAAAACACATACTTTTAGTGATAAGTTTGTTTATTAAAAAATAGCAATATATACAAAATATTTACAAGTAAATGCAATTCAAAATTCCAACGTTCTGTCTTAGATTCCAATTCTCAGATATCAAATTAAAACCAAATTCCTTTTTATCTCTTACTATCTTTTCTTTCAGTTAGTCCTGACAAAGGGTCTCAGCCCAAAACGTCGACTGTACCTCTTCCTATAGATGCTGCCTGGCCTGCTGCGTTCACCAGCAGTTTTTGTGTGTGTTGCTTGAATTTCCAGCATCTGTAGATTTCCTCGTGTTTCATTTTAGTCAGAATCACTGAGACTTATTAGAATAACCTTTACTACTCCAACTTCTCTAATTAAATCTAGTGTTATTCCCAATTTAAAGGTTTACATGGTAACATTTGCCTTTTTATTTATCTCTAGTTAGCTAGAAAACCAATTGAATTCCTATTCTTAAATATTATAGTTAATTCAGTTTCAGTCCCAGGTCAGTACGTCTACAAATTCGCATATATATAGTTATAGTCATAGTCATACTTTATTGATCCCGGGGGAAATTGGTTTTCGTTACAGTTGCACCATAAATAATAAATAGCAATAAAACCATAAATAGTTAAATAGTAATATGTAAATTATGCCAGGAAATTATGAAATAAGTCCAGGACCAGCCTATTGGCTCAGGGTGCCTGACCCTCCAAGGGAGGATTTGTAAAGTTTGATGGCCACAGGCAGGAATGACTTCCTATGATGCTCAGTGTTGCATCTCGGTGGAATGAGTCTCTGGCTGAATGTGCTCCTGTGCCCAACCAGTAGATTATGTAGTGGATGGGAGACATTGTCCAAGATGACATGCAACTTGGACAGCATCCCCTTTTCAGACACCACCGTCAGAGAGTCCAGTTCCATCCCCACGACATCACTGGCCTTACGTATGAGTTTGTTGATTCTGTTGGTGTCTGCTACCCTCAGCCTGCTGCTCCAGCATACAACAGCAAACATGATAGCACTGGCCACCACAAACTCGTAGAACATCCTCAGCATCGTACGGCAGATGGTAAAGGACCTCAGTCTCCTCAGGAAATAGAGATGGCTCTGACCCTTCTTGTAGACAGCCTCAGTGTTCTTTGACCAGTCAAGTTTATTGTCAATTTGTATCCCCAGGTATTTGTAATCCTCCACCATGTCCACCCTGACCCCCTGGATGGAAACAGGGGTCACCAGTACCTTAGCTCTCCTCAGGTCTATCACCAGCTCCTTAGTCTTTTTCACATTAAGCTGCAGATAATTCTGCTCACACCATGTGACAAAGTTTCCTCCCGTAGCCCTGTACTCAGCCTCATCTCCCTTGCTGATGCATCCAACTATGGCAAAGTCATCCGAAAACTTCTGAAGATGACAAGACTCTGTGCAGTAGTTGAAGTCCGAGGTGTAAATGGTGAAGAGAAAGGGAGACAAGACAGTCCCCTGTGGAGCCCCAGTGCTGCTGATCACTCTGTCGGACACACAGTGTTGCAAGCACACATACTGTGGTCTGCCAGTCAGGTAATCAAGAATCCATGACACCAGGGAAGCATCCACCTGCATCGCTGTCAGCTTCTCCCCCAGGAGAGCAGGGCGGATGGTGTTGAACGCACTGGAGAAGTCAAAGCATGACCCTCACAGTGCTCACTGGCTTGTCCAGGTGGGCGTAGACACGGTTCAGCAGGTAGACGATGGCATCCTCAACTCCTAGTTGGGTCTGGTAGGCAAACTGGAGGGGATCTAAGTGTGGCCTGACCATAGACCGGAGCAGCTCCAGAGCAAGTCTCTCCAGGGTCTTCATGATGTGGGAGGTCAATGCCACCGGTCTGTAGTCATTGAGGCTGCTGGGGTGCGGCGTCTTCAGCACAGGGACGAGGCAGGATGTCTTCCACAGCACAGGAACCCTCCGGAGCCTCAGGCTCAGGTTGAATACATACACACACACACACACACACACACACACACACACACACACAGCTTAACTCCTTTTCACAACAGATTCTCCAACATCACAGTTTTTAAACAATGTAAATCTCATTCAGTAACTTATCAAAGTCTGCAAAAATAATCAGTTCTTCCAGAAAATCAAATTCAGATCCTTTGAATGATAAATAAACTTGTATATCCAACCGTATTAAGTCCTCTACGTCATTAACATTTTGTTCCTACGCAGGTTCTTCAATCTTATGTGGCTCACCACCTTGTTTCTTGGTTTGTTGTATGAAATTGTTGGTCATCCACAGAAAATCGATTTCACAAAACTTATACAATAAAGAACCTGACCTGCTTACAACAGAATTACAATCTGTAAGTTCTTATACACATTCTATTTTCTATTTCAAAACAACTCAATGTCACATTGTCATTTTCAAACATTTCTCAGTTACAATACTGAAAATATTTTACACACAAATTATACATTCTAAACAGTAAAGTTCACCAAATCCCTTGGTATGAATTAACAGAACTAATTCCCAGATACACAGTGGAGATCTTGGACACTCGTTTCTGTCAATAATGTCTCGCTATAGTTGCTGCTTGCTATAGCCATAGCTTCAATATACCTTTTATCAATATCGTCTCTCCAGGGGTTTCACCCTGAGGTTTTCAAGTAAGAAGGGTAGAATACTCGTTACTAATTCCACTTTAAACAGTTTGTATCTTTATTTTCTAATAGTTTGCTGCATTTCTCTTGCTTTTCCACACTGTTTCAGCCACGTCTTGTTCTCACATATCTTTTTTTTCTAAGTTCTCATTTTTAAAAAAATTGGTAAACCTCATTTTCATCCCTCAGCAGAGGAGCTTTCTAACATTACATCTTTTGAGTTTAATCAATCTGGGTTACACACTTGTGCAGAGCATTTCATCACAACAGTGCACTGAGGTAGTACAAAGGAAAACAGTCAACAAGTGCAGAATGAAGTGTTACATTTAGAGAAAAAATGCAGTGCAGGCAGATAATAAGGTGCAAAGCCATAATGAGATAGATTGTGTGGTCAAGAGTGCATTTTATCATCCTAAGAGATCGTTTACTAGTCTTATAACGGCAGGATAAAAGCTGTCCTTGGGCCTCGTGGTTCATTCTCTGAGGCTGTTCAACCCCATTGGTGGGGGGTGAGAAGAGGAGTATGTAAAAAGTGAGACTAGGGCTTATACAGTAAGACTTGGCTTTGTATTTTTTGACATAAGTGTCACTAGAGGCTGGAATGTGGAGTAACACATAAAATGCTGCAGAAACTCAATAGGTCAGGCAGCATCTGTGGAGGGAAATAGACAGTTGACATTTATCATTTGACATTTATCATAGTTGACCCTTTATCATTCATATTTTTAGGATAAGCCCTGTTGCCTGGAATCACCTCCAGTTGTCTACACATGTCAGTACAGAGTGACAAATCTAATCTTTCCCAGCCCAAGCTCCATTTCTAAGTCCCTGTAGTGATTCTGTGGCCTTCTACATTGAACTAACCTGAAAGACATCTAGACATCTATGCCCATCTTTTACTACTGAAGTTGGTTGAGGCTAGAATTAGAGTCATAGGTTAAGGGTGAAAGGTGAAATACTTAAGGGAAGTCTGAGGGGGATCTTCTTCTCTCAAAGTGGCAAGAGTGTAGAGTGAGCTGCCAGTGGAAGTGGACGTGGGTCAATTACAACATTTAAGAATAATTTGGATGAGTACATGGATGTGAGGGGTATGCAGGGCCATGGACCAGGTGTGAGTCAATGGGACTGGGTGGAATAACAGTTCGGCACAGACAAGATAAACTGAAGGGCCTGTTTCTGTGCTACAGCATTCAATAAATCTATGATAACATCCGCTATTCTGCTCTTATTCACCATTTTCATTACCTCCTCATAAAGCTCAATCAAGTTTGTAAGACATGACCTCCCCAGCACCAATCTATGCTGAATTTCCATAGTCAGTTAATATTTTTCCAGATGCAAGCGGATCCCATCTTTGAGAATCTTTTCCAATAATTACCCCAGCAGTGATGTGGGCTCACTAGCTGACAATTTCTTAATTTCTTCTAGTTGTTTCAGGAATAGCTTCTTCCCCTCTGCCATCAGATTTCTGAAGGGTTACTGAACCCATGAACAGTACCTCGCCTTTTTTTTTCCTCTTCTTGCATTACTGATTTAATTTGTATATATATACATACTCACACACACATATTACTGTAAGTGATATTTTTATTATGTTTTGCAATGTAGTCTAGATGGAAAACAACGAATTTCACAACATATCCCTGTGATATTTAACCTGAATCTGTTTCCTTTCTCAAAGAGAGGAACAACACCAGCTGCTCTCCAGTCCTCTAAGGCCTCACCTGTGATTAAAGAGGATAAAGGATCACTGCCAAGGCCCTAGAAATATCCTCTCTTGTCCTCCTCAGCTAAATCCTCCTCCTGTTGTTTAATAAGGGAGGCTGAGTGGAGGGATCAAGTTACAAACAGAAAAATTCTGGTCCAGTGATTATGTTAAATTTAACTAGAAGTTATCTCTGAATAAAATTTCCTGGAGACACAAGGGACTGCAGATGAAAAACAACTACTGGACGAGCTCATTCTCACATAATTTTTATCTCAACACAGGACACAGTTCAGACCATCAAGTCTATGTGAACCTTCACAGTAATCCTACCAATCTCAACCTCCCACCTGTGCCCTATTCTCCCTACTTTCTTATCAACTTTGGCCACTTTCTTCCACTCACCTTCGCACTAAAGTTAACATACAGCAACTAGCTAAACTCTGAACTTGCACACCATTGGAATGTGGGATGAAACCCAGTCACAGGGAGAATGTGCAAACTCCACACACAGACCGTACTGGCGGTCAGTATCAGACCCGAGCCTCTGGAAGTGTGAAGAAGTAGTACCATCCACAAGCTTTCTCCCCTCAGGCTGGTTGAGACTAGAACTAGAGGGTTTAAGGTGAAAGGTAAAATATTTGAGGTGAATCAGAGATGTGGGTTCATTTGTAACATTTAACTGAACCTTGGATAGGTTCATGGATGAGAGAGGTTTGGAGAGCTATGGTCCAGGTGCAGGTAGATGGTACAAGGGTGCTATTGACTAAATGGCCCACAGGGCCTATTTCTGTGCTGTAGTGCTCTATGACTCACTGTCCCACCTGTTAAAATGAATAAATGAGTTAATGGGGGAGATAGATAACAACTGATCCGACAATTTATGAACATTTAGAGAGGTATAATATGATTAGGAGTAGTCAGCATGACTTTGTCAAGGGCAGGTCATGCCTTACGAGCCTGATTGAATTTTTTGAGGATGTGACTAAACACATTGATGAAGAAAGAGCAGTAGATGTAGTGTACATGGATTTCAGCAAGGCATTTGATAAGGTACCCCATGCCAGGCTTATTGAGAAAGTAAGGAGGCATGGGATCCAAGGGGACATTGCTTTGTGGATCCAAAACTCAATAGAAGGCAAAGAGTGCTTGCAGATGGGTCATATTCTGCACTGAGGTCGGTCACCTGAGGAGTGCCTCAGGGATCTATTCTGGACCCTTACTGTTCGTGATTTTTATAAATGACCTGGATGAGGAAGTGGATGGATGGGTTAGTAAGTTTGATGATGACACAAAGGTTGGAGGTGTTGTGGATAGTGTGGAGGGCTGTCAGAGGTTACAGCGGGACATTGATAGGATGCAAAACTGGGCTGAGAAGTGGCAGATGGAGTTCAACACAGATAAGCGTGAAGTGGTTCATCTTGGTAGGTCAAATATGATGGCAGAATACAGTATTAGTGGTAAGACTCTTGGCAGTGTGAAGGATCAGAGGGATCTTGGGGTCTGAGTCCATAGGACACTCAAAGCAGCTGTGCAGGTTGACTCTGTTGTTAAGAAGGCATGTGGTGCATTGGCCTTCATCAATTGTGAGATTGAATTTAGGAGATGAGAGGTAATCTTGCAGCTATATTGGACCTTGGTCAGACCCCACTTGGAGTACTGTGCTCAGTTCTGGGAGCTGCGCCCCCACCTCGGCTACTCAGACCAAATCTCTGTTATGCTAATCCCAGCATACAGACCACTCATCAGGCACTCCAGACCAGTTCTGAAGCAGGTGAAAGCCTGGCCAGCAGGAGCCATCTCTGCTCTTCAACACTGCTTAGAGCATACTAACTGGCACACGTTCAGGGAGGTTGCAACCGATGACGACTGTACCAACTTAGAGGAGTACATGGCATCAGTGACTAGCTGCATCAGCAAATGCATCGATGACATCACTGTGGCCAGACCATCACTACACATGCTAACCAGAAGCCATGGATGACCGTGGAGGTGCGTGCGCTGCTGAGGACCCGAGACTCCGCCTTCAGAGAGGCGACAAGGCAGCCCTAACAACAGCGAGGGCCAAACTGTCCCGGGCCATCAGAGAGGCAAAGCATGCACACGTCCAACGAATCCACAGCCACTTCCAGGACAGCGGCGACATGCAGCGCATGTGGAAGGGCATTCAGGACATTACCAACTACAGGACAACATCACCTGGCTGTGCAGGTGATACCTCCCTCCCAGATGCGTTAAACAACTTCTACGCTCGTTTTGAGGCGGAAAGTGACGTGGCGGCGAGGAAGACCACCCCTCCTCCGAACGATGCTGGGTCTTATCGTGGTCGATGTGAAGAGATCCCTGTGCAGGGTCAACCCACAGAAGGCTGCTGGATCAGACAATGTTCCTGGCTGAGTGCTTAGAGGATGTGCTGACCAGCTAGCTGACATCTTCAACATCTCCCTGAGCAGCACCGTCATTCCTACATGCTTCAAGGCCGCCACCATCAACCCCGTGCCGAAGAAGTCTTCAGTGTCTTGCCTCAACTACTACCGTCTCGTTGCATTCACATCCATCATCATGAAGGGTTTTGAGAGGCTCGTCATGAGGCACATCAAGACCCTGCTGCCCCCTTACTGGACCCCCTGCAGTTCGCATATCGTCCCAACCGTTCAACAGACGACACCATTGCCATCACCCTCCACCTGGCCCTAACCCACCTGGACAAAAAAGACACGTACGTTCGAATGCTATTCATAGACTTCAGTTCAGCATTCAACACAATCATTCCTCAGAAACTGACTGGAAAGCTGAGCCTTCTGGGCCTGATCACCTCCCTCTGCAACTGGATCCTAGACTTCCCGACTGGGAGACCTCAGTCAGTCCGGATCGGGAGCAGCATCTCCAACACCATCACCAGGGCTGTGTGCTCAGTCCACTGCTGTTCACTCTGCTGACCCACAACTGTGCTGCAACACACAGCTCGAACCACATCATCAAGTTCGCCGATGACACGGCCGTGGTGAGTCTCATTGGCAAGAACGATGAGTCAGAATACAGAGAGGAGGTGCAACAGCTAACGGACTGGTGCAGAGCCAACAACCTGTCTCTGAATGTGAACAAAACTAGAGAGATGGTTGTTGACTTCAGGAGGACACGGAGCGACCACTCTCCACTGAACATCGACAACTCCTCCGTAGATATCGTTAAGAGCACCAAATTCTTGGTGTTCACCTGGCAGAGAATCTCACCTGGCTCCTCAACACCAGCTCCATAGCAAAGAAAACCCAGCAGCGTCTCTACTTTCTGCGAAGGCTGAGAAAAGTCCATCTCCCACCCCCCATCCTCACCACATTCTACAGAGGTTGTATTGAGAGCATCCTGAGCAGCTGCATCACTGCCTGGTTCAGAAATTGCACCATCTCGGATTGCAAGACGCTGCAGCAGATAGTGAGGTCAGCTGAGAAGATCATCGGGGTCTCTCTTCCCGCCATTACAGACATTTACACCACACACTGCATCCGTAAAGCAAACAGCATTATGAAGGACCCCACGCATCCCTCATACAAACTCTTCTCCCTCCTGCCATCTGGCAAAAGGCAACAAAGTGTTCGGGCTCTCATGACCAGACTATGTAACAGTTTCTTCCCCCAAGCCATCAGACTCCTCAATACCCAGAGCCTGGACTGACACCAACCTACTGCCCTCTACTGTGCCTATTGTCTTGTTTATTATTTATTGTAATGCCTGCACTGTTTTGTGCACTTTATGCAGTCCTGGGTGGGTCTGTAGTCTTGTGTAGTTTTGTGTTGTTTTACATAGTTCAGTGTAGTTTTTGTATTGTTCATGTAGCACCATGGTCCTGAAAAATGTTGGCTCATTTTTACTGTGTACTGTACCAGCAGTTATGGTCGAAATGACAATAAAAAGTGATTTGACTTGACTTGACTCACTACAGGAAGGATGTGGAAGCCATAGAAAGGGTGCAGAGGAGATTTACAAGGATGTTGCCTGGATAGGGGAGCATGCCTTATCAAAATAGATTGAGTGAACTCGGCCTTTTCTCTTTGGAGCGACGGAGGATGAGAGGTGACCTGATAGAGGTGTATAAGATGATGAGAGGTATTGATCGTGTGGATAGTCAAAGGATTTTTCCCAGGGCTGAAATGGCTGCCACCAAAGGACACAGGTTTAACGTGCTGGGGAGTAGGTACAGAGAACATGTCAGGGATAAAGTTTTTACTCAGAGAGTGGTGAGTGTGTGGAATGGGCTGCCGGCAATGGTGGTGGAGATGGATACGATAGGGTCTCTTAAGAGACTTTTGGATAGGTACTTGGAGCTTAGAAAAATAGAGGGCTATAGGTAAGCTTAGCAAATTTCTAAGGTAGGGACATGTTTGGCACAAATTTGTGGGCCAAAGGGCCTGTATTGTGCTGTAGGTTTTCTATGTTTCTAATTGAAAGAGGCACAGGAATAATATAGTGTCATGACAACTTTTTCCTCAAAATCAACAGAACATAATTATTATTGACTTCAGTATGTGGGGCAATGCACATACTACTGTCCACATTAACAGTGCAGAGGTAGAGAGGATTGAAAGCTTCCGATTTCAAGGTGTGAACATCACTGATAGCCTGACCTGGTCCAACCACAGAAAAGCTCACCTCAGAAGGGCAAAGAAATTCAGCACGTCCTTGTTTACTCTTACCGATTTTTATTGAAGCACTCTGTCTGGTTGCACAATGGCTTGATATGTTAACTCCTCTGCTGTGACCACAGTAAAATACAGAGTTGTGGACACATCTCAGTGCAACCAGACTCCCCTCTATGGACTCTCTCTTTATTTCTTGCTGCCTCAGTAAGACATCCAGCATAGTCGAAGACCCCTACCCACCTTTAACATTCTCTTTTCTCTCCCCTCGCATTGGGCAAAAGATACAGAAGCCTGAAAGCATGTATCACCTGGCTCGAGGAGAGCTTCTAACCCACTGTTGTCAGACTCTTGAATGGATCTCTTGTACAGCTTCACAAACCTCCTCATTATGATTTTGCACTTTATCATTTACCAGCAGTGCACTTTTTCAGTAGCTTTTACAGTTCGTCCTGCTTTGTTGTTGTTTAAACTTATTCTAGATCAAAACAGTATGGAAGACAAGCTTTTTACAGTGAGGCGCTCTGTTGGTCAGAGTTGACCATGGGTATTGTGTCCTCACTCTCTAGATACGCAAGCCTGGGCAGTACGATATGGAGAGCAAGCTGTAGTATTTTGGCACACGCAACAATAATAAACTAACATCAATACCAGCTGCACATTCCCACTTGCCTGAAGGCTCTGTACAATTAGGACTGTGGATTGAACTCCATTTCGAAAACTTGGTTCTTTTAACCTCTAATAATCACAGGGCATATCAGCGTTAGTTTCAAACTGTGCCGTTTCTTCGATTTCTTTTTAAATGTCCTACAGTGCATGTTGGTGAACTGCACACCTACCAAAGTCAAGGTCAGTGCCACGATATGGGGCCATGTTCCAACATCAATAGCCACGAAGCTTTGCAACGAGCAGCTAAATGAGTTTACGAAATGGTGCATGCTTTGCACAGACTACCAGTCCTCTGCTTTTACAATTGTGTGTTGGTAATGTTATACTGTTTAACCTTATGAACTACGACATGAATAATCTTGTTACCCTTTCAATCATGGCATGTTGTCTCGGCCATGGCGAGTGACACTACGCCATATCAGTGACAAAAGTTGGAGAAAGCAATTTAAATAAAGACATGTCTTGTGGATTATAAGCACTAATAAATAAACCAGTGCTGAGCTTTAAGCCTATGATTCAATCTCAGGATTCTGCTGACGTCTGTAAACCACTTAAGCTTCTTTCTAGTTGCTCATTACATTACCAGGACTGCTCGGGCGAATTACTGTCAACCATTTACTGAATGGCAAGGTATAAAATGCTGATACACTATGCTGGAAAGTGCGTGTTGGAAGGAATTCATTTCTCCAGGATTGTTTTCTTTCCTGAAATCGTTATCAGTTTTCAACATAAATAGATAATATAAGAATTGTAGATTAATATTATTTTCTTTTTAAAAACTGACGCTCATAGGTTCTGTAGAATTATCTGAACCAGAACCAGGTTTATTATCACTGACATATGTCATGAAATTTGTTGTTTCGTGGCAGCAGTACAATGCAAGACATTAAAACATACATAATTTCCAATAAAAACCTATAGATAAATCAAATTCAGAAGTTCAATATGTATTTATTATCAACGTACATCTATGTCACTATATACAATCCTGAGATTCGTTTTCTTGTGGACATTTACAGGAAATACAAGAAACACAATTCAATCATTGAAAGACGGCACCCAAAAGGATGGACAAACAACCAATGTGCAAGAGACAACAAACTATGCAAATACAACAAAAAAAAGAAAAAGAATAATAACAATAATAACAGAAGGAGGAAGAGGATTAACAGAATAAAATCTACACAACAGTCAGATAAAACTTCTTAGGATATACTTTCATCAACAAAAACAGGAATCAGCACTCCATGCAAGCATATATACCCCTAAACTTAAATGAGAGCACAACCCAGAAAAATGAAGACATTATCACAATTTGAGAAAAAGTTAACCAATGGAAGAGCATGACCCTCTATGGGAAACATCCCCATGATCTGAACAGACTAGATGTCGACAAGGAAGCGTTGAATGTCTGGCTCAGAGTTGGAGACCTCTTCCCTGAAGCAGAAAGGTTGCTTGTGGCAACACAGGACCAGGTGGTTAACACAAAAAAAGTCAAAAATACATAATCAAACACCAACAAATTCAAGACAATAAAGATAGAAAATACTGTGCAAAACCCGAAAGAATCCAACACATTACAGGATCCTGCAGCAGTTTAACACAATCTGATCACTCACACAGGCACAATGAAGTGGCAAACATCATTTACCAAAATCTTGCTTTAAAATACAACCTCATAAATGAATTCACACCCACCTTACTATAAATACAAATGTGATCCAGTTTTAGAGTCAGAGTCCCACAAATTATATTATGAACAATCCATTATTACATGTAGGACAGCCTATAATAACCGTTCGGATATAATAATACAGGATAAACAAGCAAGAACAATTTACCTAATAGATATGGTCATTCCAAACATATATGACACACAGAAATCAATAAGTGGAAAACACCAGAAATATGCTGAATTAAAAGAGGAAATTGAAAGACTATGGAACATGAACAGGGTATACATTGTCCTGATAGTAACACCTACAACTGGTATTATCCCAAAGTCACTACACAATAACATTAAACAATTAGGCCTGCACTGAAATATTTATGTAAATCTCCAGAAGGCTACAATACTAGAGCAGTCTGTAAGCTCCTTGCAATTGAGAAATGTGCATGCTTGGCTATGCTCGTACCTCAGGTTTTACCAGCTTGAGCTGAAAAAAGATAAAAATATAATAATAATAATAATAATAATAAGGGAATAAATATTGAGAACATGAGATAAAGAGTCCTTGAATGTGACTCCATTGGTTGTGGGAACAGTTCAGTGAAGAGCTGAGTGAAATTGAGTGAAGTTATCCACATTGGTTCAAGAGCCTAATGGTTGAGGGATACTAACTGTTCCTGAACCTGGAGGTGTGGGCCCTGAGGCTCCTGTTCCTTCCTCCTGATAGCAGCAGCAAGAAGAGATCATAGTCTGGGTGTTGTCATGAAATGTGTTGGGTTTTTTTTGCAGCAGTACCCAGTGCAATACCTACATAAAATTACAACCGTGCTGTGCTACCATACTAGCTATATTAATGTGTCGAAGACTTTTGCACAGTGCTGTACATGGATAGGAAAGATTTAGAGAATATAGGGGGTGTATAGGACAACATTGGATGGGACATCTTTTTTGGCATTGGCCAGTTGGCCTGAAGGTCTTGTTTCTGTGCTATGACTTACACTGAATTCTCAAATAGCTGATGAGATGAAATAATGACAATGATTTACAAAGATTGCACCATAATGCACCCCAATTGTGCCAAATCCAGTCCAACAGATCTAGCTGCTTTTGCAAAGTGAGACCACAAGTTCCTCACCGGATGCCATCTTGACTGTTAATCGCCCCACTCCAAGCAATCATTCTGCAATATTCAAAACATATTCCCATGTATTACCTTCATTATTTATTCCAGGCAAGACTCACACTCTGTTATTAACAAAATATATTATTAATCTTGCATTCAATAAATGACTGTTCATTGTTATCTCAATTAAATATTAATATTTTTACTGACTGATCTCTCATGTCTGTGCTCTACAAAAAAAGGTACGTCCCTCCTAACTCTCATCTATTGTTTCCTCTCTTACTATCAGCCCACACCATGTTCTCATTAAAAACATTAAGAAGCAAATGCACTCAAGGCCACATTAAACATGTAACTGAAATATTATACCAATTCAACTTTTTTTTCTCAGATAAAGCACACACATTTTCACTGAAAGGAATAGGCCAGGATCTGCTAGAAATGGCTTAATGCTGAGATTCAAATTTGAAATTATCCTCAATAATAGCGGCATTAAAATAATGGATTGTTATAAGATTGAGTTTGGTTTACTCATGCATTTAAGGGAAAGAAACCAAAAGTCCTCACCTGCACAGAGCTGTACATGACCCCAAAACCAACTACTTATCTAGCACTAGGGTTCTGGTCCATGCAACATGCTGGTCCAGCCAGGTAGACACTATGGGTAAGAAAACACACCACTGTCTCTACTTCATCAAAAAGCTAAGGAAATTTGGAATGATGCCAATGAGAATGCAGCTTGAGTCTCCATACAAGCCTGTTCATTGACAACTTCTATCCCACTCTTATCAGGTGCTTGAAAAGATCTCTCCTACACTAAAAATGAACTCTAAAACTCTTGATTTTCCAGTTAACCACAGCACGGCCCTGGCTTTTTTATTTACCTGCACTGCGTTTTCTCTGTAAATGTAATATCATATTTTGCATTCTGTTTTTTTCTTACTCCCTCAATGTTGGCACCAAATGGCATGATGGCATGAAAAACAAAAGCTTTTCACAGTATCTCGTACATATGACAATAATAAACCAATCCCAATTCAATCCACAAGAAAACCTATTGGTCTGTCTCTGGAGAAGGAGCAGGGTATTCAACCTGATACGATTCACTGTGTCAGCGGCTAGTACAGACATTAAAAAGGCTGAATGGCCTCTTGTGGACAGTATCCATTCAAAGATTCCCTCCAGAGTTGTGAGTCTGGGTGCATGAAAAATTACTCATGTGCATCAGCTGTGATGGTGAGGATTGCTTGTAACATCTCAACTGTGTCTTTACTGACAGATTAACGAGGTTAAAGTAGCTTGTTCTGAATTTGCATTTAAGTCGAGTGTCGCTGAGATGCAGCCTAGTACGTTAATATTAGGGCATCCACTGACATTAATCCTGGTTAAGTCTGAAGTGAATGAAGATTATAGTGTGCATGACATAAAATGTAACTATTCATAGCACTCACAGTTTGTAGAATCTGGTAACGAACAGATGTTTGCAGTTAAGGTGCAATATATATTAGTTGATGATGAATAATTGAATTAATTGAATGTTTGGCAGCTTTGGAATTACTACAGGTGAAGCCTGGAGGTATTGCCTTGTCAACTGCACATCTAAGAATTATACTAAGATATCTTGAAGGATATATTTTAAATTGTCAAAAATTATCAAAAATCATTTTATGTATCTCCATAATTTCTTCTAATCCTACTGTCCTTCCATGTTCCTTTATTTCTGGTCTCATGAATATTCAAGTTCTAATCTTTCCACCATTAGGGTGGTATTGTAATGCAGTGGTTAACGCGATGCTTAACAATACCAGAAACATAGAACATAGAACACATAGAATAGTACAGCATAGTACAGGCCCTTCGATCCACAATGTTGTGTCAACCCTCAAACCCTGCCTCCCATATAACCCCTCCCACCTTAAATTCAATTCACCTGAGTTCAATTCTCCCCACTGTCTTTAAGTTTGTATGTTCTCCTCATGACTGCATGGGTTTCCTCCAAGTGCTCCTGTTTCCTCCACATTCCAAAGAGATTACGGGGGTTGGTTAGTTAGTTGTGGGCATGCTATTTTTGGCACTGGAAGCATGGTGAAACTTGTGGTCTGCCCCCAACCCATCCTTGGACTGTGCTGGTCGTTGACCAAATGATGCATTTCATTGTATACATTGTTGTTCGTGTGACAAATAAAGTTATCTTTAAAGTATTGCGCCTTCATTTACCAAGACTCCTGGTACTGCAGTTGCTTTCATACCCATTTCCACTTCTCCACCTTACTTCCTTTCGGATGCAACCAGCTTCTTTGACTGAATCTTTTGATGTGTGCCCTAATGTGGATCGAAATTGTACTTTGCTTAATAATTCTCTGAAGTGCTTAATTTCAACTGAAGCATGAGTTATCATGCACTTACTTAAATATTACATTTTCCCTTTGTAATTTAGTAAATGGATATTTTTGCCAGAAGTAATTCCCAAGAAGCATCTATGGGTTTGTTATTTCCATTTTAAATTGATACTAAAATAAGTAAACATATCTAAGTCCAATATTGAAAAAAAATCAATCTTATTTTACTGATAAAACTCTGTGCTGGCAATAAAATGAACAATATGGAACTTATATTTTATTCACTTCGATTCAGTAAAACAGTACACAGTTTGAACATGTTCACAGACCATGGACCACTTCTCTTTACTATGAAGTGATCTGGTGAGTGGTGTGACAATAGTGAATTAGGGAATTGCTACACTCTGCAACTACAAAGCACAAAACTAAATGGAAAAAAAAACAAGGGAGTCTGGAATGCAAATCTACTTTTATTTTTACTTTAAGCGAGACGTGCACGCATGAGGTAGTGGTGTGATGATGTACCATTCAGGTACTTTTACATATAACATCTAGTTAATTATTTAAACCAACAAGAATGCTTACTCAAACATTATATTTACAAGATTTCTCAAATACTACTGAAATAATAAATACACAACACTTCTACCTGGTTTGCTATAAACTCATATATATATATATATACAGTACAGTGCAGTGCCTATAAAAAGAATTCACCATTTGGAAGTTTTCATGTTTTATTGTTTTACAACGTTGAATCATAGGGATTTAATTTGGCTTTTTTTGACATTGATCAACAGAAAAAAACTCTTTTGTGTCAGAATGAAAACTGATCGCTACAAAGTAATTGAAATTACTTACAAATATGCAATACAAAATAATTGATTGCATATTCACCCCCCTTAAATTGACACAACAAATCAATAGTACATTGTTACATACCTCATGGATATCTTGTGACTGTCTTATGAGGATGATGTAATGGTTTTGTGGAGGTCAGATGATGTAATTTTCCCACCGATGTGAGGTCACGTAATGACCTGTTCTCACCAGGTATATAAGGGTAGACAACTGGTGACGCAGTTAGCTTCAGTTTAAATCGTCAGTCAGATAGTCCGCAATGCTGCGTATTTGTCCCAAGACGCAGTTTAGTTTTAGAACGGAATTTTACTTTCTATTGTAAGGTACAGAAGTGTTGGGCCAGCAGTTTCACCAATAGCTGCCAGCTTTGTTGGTGTACCTTTTCAGTAGTATCGGAGAGTGAAGACATTACTAAGGTACGGAACCTGAAGGAGTCGAGTAAAGCTGATATCGTTTGGTGGTATTGGAGAGGATCGACCATTATTGAATCTTCATTCAAGAAAGAGTGATCTGCATGAGATAACCTCTGCTAAAGCAGAAAAGGTTGTGCAGCATCTTTTCTACAGAGGAAAAGGTCAGTTCCTTTTAAGCCGTTTATTTCCATCGTCGTGAATCCTGCGGACAAGGCAGATTCTGGCTGGGATCAGCGTAACGTCAAGTTTCCGAGGAATTCTTTACTTCAGGAAAGTCTCTCCTGTATAAGTCTCTTGGACTTTCAAATTTACCATTCTAAGAACTCTGTTCCAATTTACCACTTTAATACTGTGTTCGCATTTACCGCTTTAAGAACTAGCACTGAGTTTGGCAGTTTGTTAAATGGCTGCATAGCAGTTTACTTGCGGTTAAGGTTTTCGTTTGTCTATCTTTTTACTAATATTGAGCAGAGTTTAATAAATGGTTATTTATTCATAAAACCTGACTCATTTCTATATTCGTCGTTGCCGGGCACGTGACAACAGCCAATTGCTTTTGGAAGTCACATAATTAGTTAAGTGCAGATCATCGTGTGCAGTCAGTGTTTCAATTGACTGTGGTAAAAATGCACCTGTATCTGGAAGGTCCAACTGCTGGTGAGTCAGTATCCTGACAAAACCTACACTATAAAGACAAAGGAATATTTACAGCAACTCCTCGAAAAGATTATTGAAAAGCACAAGTCAGGAGATGGATACAAGAAAATTTCCAAGCACTAAGTATTCCTTGGAGTACAGTTAAGTCAATCATGAAGAAATGGGAAGAATATGGTACAGCCGTAAATCTGCCTAGAGCAGGCCATCCTCAAAAACTGAGTTACCATGCAAAAAGTAGACGTGTGAGGGAGGCCATCAAGAGAACTATGACAACTCTGGAGGAGTTGCAAGCTTCAGTGGCTGAGATGGGAGAGACTGTGCATACAACAACTGTTGCACAGGTGCTTCACCAGTCGCAGCTTTATGGGAAAGTGGCAAAGAGAAAGCCACTGTTAAAAAAAGTCTCACATGAAATCTTGGCTAGAGTTTGCCAGGAGGCAAGGGGGAGACTCAGAAGTCAGCTGGAAGAAGGTTCTATGGGCTGATGAAACCAAAATTGTGTTTTTTTGGCCATCATACTAAATGTTTGTCATAAACCAAATACTGCACATCATCAACAACACATCATCCTTATCGTGAAGCATGGTAGTGGCTGCATCATTCTGTTGGGATGCTTCATTGCAGCAGGTCCTGGAAGGCTTGTGAAGGTAGAGAGTAAAAAGAACGCAACAAAATCCTGGGAAATCCTGGAACAAAACCTGGTGCAGTCTGCAAGAGAACTGTGACTTGGGAGAAGATTGGTTTTGCAGCAAGACAATGACCTCAAGCATAAAGCCAAAACTAGACAGGAATGGCTTAAAACAACAAAGTTAATTACCTGGAATGGCCAAGTCAGAGTCCAGACCCCAATCTAACTAAGAATTTATGGCTGGACTTGAAAAGGGCTGTTCACTCATGATTCCGATGCAATCTGACAGAGCTTGAGCAGTTTTATAAAGAAGAATGGGGAAAAATGCAGTGTCCAGATGTGCAAAGCTGAAAGAGACCTATCCACACAGACTCAAGTCTGTAGTTGCTGCCAAAAGTGCATCTACTAAATACTGTCTTGAAGGGGGTGAATACTTATGCAATCCATTATTTTGTGTTTTATATTTATAATTAATTTTTATCACTTTGTAGAGATTGTTTTCACTGTGACACAAAAGTCTTTTTCTGTTGATCAATGTCAAACAAGCCAAATTAAATCCACTGTAATTCTATGTTGTAAAACAATAAAACATAAAAACAACCAAGTGGGTGAATACTTTTCATAGTACATAGTGTACTATATCCTGTAATACAACTCCTATATTGTAAACTTTAAATTGTCCATTCAGGTCTAAGATTTAATCGCTGTGGTGGCTTCCTTAGTCTTATGGGATAACGAGATGTTGGCAGGTAAGACTTGTGGCTATGAAACAATCTCAGGTTCTGGGACCTCCTCCGTGGTAGTTGTTGGAGTTGATACTGGGACTGCAGAAAGTGGTTCTGAAAGCTCTGGGCACCTTTCTTCTCTAACAATTGACCCTGCTCTGTTCCACTGATTAGTTTGTGAACTCCAGATGATATCAGAAGCAACCTTCACTGTGTAGGAGAGCGGTGCAGCCATGCCCTAATCTTTCCGAGTACTCACTTTGATCATTTCCGTAGTCACTCATGAGGACTGCTTGTCCAGGAGTGAAACATCGAACCTCCTTGCTTAAGGATCCCTCAGTTTGTTTCCGCTATTTGTCCTGCATACTCCTTCTGAGATTGGATTTGAGGAGATCCAAGCATGAGTGCAAGGGACGACCCTGGGATGGCATAGTTGGTAAGTTTTTGGTTGTGGACTGTGCTGCAAGGAGGAAAAGGGTGAGCTTCTGATTCAGTGTCATGGTGGTGTGTTCTAATGACATTGTTCACTAGATTCTGGACAAACCTTTCTACCAAGCCATTTGTAGTTGGGTGGAAAAGTGCAGATGCAATATGTCTTATTGCATTCATTTTCAGGAATGATGGAAATTGTTGGGCCACAAACTGTGGTCAATGGTCACTGACTAAGTCCTCTGGAATACCAGTCCTTCAGAAGAAGCTGCTCAACCCATCAACAGTGTGCATGGCTGTAATGGAGACTATTGGGAACACTACTGTCCACTTTCTAATGCACCCACTACTTCCAAGAAATTTGTGCCCATGAATGGTCTGACAAAGTCCATAGGAATCCTCTGTATGGGCAATGCAAGCCATTCTCAGGGATGAAAAGGGGATGCTCTGGCATCATCTGGACGTGCTGGCATCCTGAGCAGTGCATGGTGAGCTGTTCTATCTGCTGATCTACCCCAGGCCACCAGTCAAACATTTTCATTTTCACCATGCCCAGGTAACAGCCGTGTGGCTCCTCCAACACTTTAGCTATCAGCTTGGATGGTACAACAGCTCTCAATCCCCACATAATGCAACCTCTGTCAAGGCCAAATTCATCCTGGTGCTGGTAAAAATGGGGGAATTGGGATTTCTCTTGCACTTTCCAGCCATGTTGGGTGGCCCTGCAGACCTGAGACAGTGTGTGTTTTTTTTTTCCCCTCTGGATCATTTCTGGGAGATTTTCAACTTCCATTAGGGAGAATACATTTTTCATAAATTTTTCAGGTATTTCCTTTTTTAAGAGTAAATGGGAATCAGCATTTCCTTGATTAGTCATCTGCTTGAATTCAATCTTGTAATTATGCCCTCCGAGAACAGAGAATATCTCTGCATTGTACTGTGTTGTAAGTAGAACACCCTTCTGTGAATTGAATATGGACACTTGTGGTTGATGATAAGTAATGAGGGAAAACTTTCTCCCACACAAGTACTGGTTGAAAAGTTTTACACCCCAAACCAGACCGAAGGCCTCTCTGTCAATCTATGCATAGTTTTTCTCTGCAGCGGAGGGGATCATGATGCAAAGTCATTGGGGTGTTTACTTCCATCACTCATCACATGTGACATGACTGCACTTATACCATAAGGCGAGGCATCACAGGGAAGCTTCACTGGACCAATGGATCATAATGTGTGAGTACAGTGTCTGATGTCACCATTTCTTTTGTTTTTTGGAAAGCTACCTCACACTGCTTTGACCATTGCCATTTCATCCCAATCTGTAGTATTGAGTTCAAGGGGTGAAGCACAGTACCAAGGCTGAGCAGGAACCTGTTATAATAATTGACAAATCCCTAAAAAAAGACTGCAACTGTGACATGTTAGTTGGCCTAGGGGTATCTACCACTGCTTGAATTTTCTCAGCACACTTGTGTAAAACTAGTGTGTCAGTGTTGTGACCAAAATATACTCTATCCAGGGCAGAGGGTATTGATCTACTTTCGGTACTGGGTTGAGGGTGACCTTAAAATCAATACAGAATCTGACCCATTCTTCTTGACTACTGGGAACACTGGTGTTGCCCATGGGCTCCATTCAATCTTGGGAAGAACTCCTTCAGCCTCCATGCGATCTAGCTCACTGTATGGTATAAGGAACTGGACGGGCTTTTTAAAACTTGAAAGTGGCATTTTCCTTCAACACTATTTTACTCTTGATATGTTTGAGTTCTCTAATGCCATAGAACCATAGAAACTACAGCACAGAAACAGGCCCTTTGGCCCTTCTTGGCTGTGCCGAACCATTTTCTGCCTAGTCCCACTGACCTGCACACGGACCATATCCCTCCATACACCTCCCATCCATGTATCTGTCTAATTTATACTTAAATGTTAAAAAAAGAACCCGCATTTACCAACTCGTCTGGCAGCTCATTCCATACTCCCACCACTCTCTGTGTGAAGAAGCCCCCCCTAATGTTCCCTTTAAACTTTTCCCCCCTCACCCTTAACCCATGTCCTCTGGTTTTTTTCTCCCCTTGCCTCGGTGGAAAAAGCCTGCTTGCATTCACTCTATCTATACCCATCATAATTTTATATACCTCTATCAAATCTCCCTTCATTCTTCTACGCTCCAGGGAATAAAGTCCTAACCTATTCAACCTTTCTCTGTAACTGAGTTTCTCAAGTCCCGGCAACATCCTTGTAAACCTTCTCTGCACTCTTTCAACCTTATTTATATCCTTCCTGTAATTTGGTGACCAAAACAGAACACAATACTCCAGATTCGGCCTCACCAATGCCTTATACAACCTCATCATAACATTCCAGCTCTTATACTCAATACTTTGATTAATAAAGGCCAATGTACCAAAAGCTCTCTTAACGACCCTATCTACCTGTGACGACACTTTTAGGGAATTTTGTATCTGTATTCCCAGATCCCTCTGTTCCACTGCACTCCTCAGTGCCTTACCATTAACCCTGTATGTTCTACGTTGGTTTGTCCTTCCAACGTGCAATACCTCACACTTGTCAGTATTAAACTCCATCTGCCATTTTTCAGCCCATTTTTCCAGCTGGTCCAAGTCCCTCTGCAGGCTCTGAAAACATTCCTCACTGTCTACTACACCTCCAATCTTTGTATCATCAGCAAACTTGCTGATCCAATTTACCACATTATCATCCAGATCATTGATATAGATGACAAATAACAATGGACCCAGCACTGATCCCTGTGGCACACCACTAGTCACAGGTCTCCACTCAGAGAAGCAATTCTCTACCACCACTCTCTGGCTTCTTCCATCGAGCCAATGTCTAATCCAATTTACCATCTCTCCATGTATACCTAGCGACTGAATTTTCCTAACTAACCTCCCATGCGGGACCTTGTCAAAGGCCTTACTGAAGTCCATGTAGCCAATATCCACTGCCTTCCCTTCATCCACTTTCCTGGTAACCTCCTCGAAAAACTCCAATAGATTGGTCAAACATGACCTACCATGCACAAAGCCATGTTGACTCTCCCTAATAAGCCCCTGTCTATCCAAATGCTTTTAGATTCTGTCTCTCAGTACTCCCTCCAATAACTTACCTACTACTGATGTTAAACTCACCGGCCTATAATTTCCCGAATTACTTTTTGATCCTTTTTTAAACAACGGAACAACATGAGCCACTCTCCAATCCTCCGGCACTTCACCCGTAGACAGCGACATTTTAAATATTTCTGCCAGGGCCCCCGCAATTTCAACACGAGTCTCCCTCAAGGTCCGAGGGAACATCCTGTCAGGTCCCGGGGATTTATCCACTTTAATTTTCCTCAAGACAGCAAGCACCTCCTCCTTTTCAATCTGTACAGTTTCCATGGTCTCTCTACTTGCTTCCCTCAATTCCATAGATTTCATGCCAGCTTCCTTAGTAAATACAGACGCAAAAAACCTATTTAAGATCTCCCCCATTTCCTTTGGTTCCGCACAAAGCCGACCACTCCGATCTTCAAGAGGACCAATTTTATCCCTTACAATCCTTTTGCTCTTAATATACCTGTAAAAGCTCTTTGGATTATCCTTCACTTTGACTGCCAAGGCAACCTCATGTCTTCTTTTTGCCCTCCTGATTTCTTTCTTAAGTATTTTCTTGCACTTCTTATACTCCTCAAGCACCTGATTTACCCCCTGTTCCCTATACATTTCATACAACTCCCTCTTCTTCTTTATCAGAGTTGCAATATCCCTTGAGAACCAAGGTTCCTTATTCCTATTCAATTTGCCTTTAATCCTGACAGGAAACTACAAACTCTGCACTCTCAAAATTTTCCCTTTGAATGCTTCCCACCTACCAATCACATCTTTGCCAGAGAACAACCTGTCCCAATCCACGCTTTTTAGATCCTTTCTCATTTCTTCAAATTTGGCCTTCTTCCAGTTCAGAACCTCAACCCTAGGACCAGATCTATCCTTGTCCATGATCAAATTGAAACTAATGGTGTTATGATCACTGGAACCAAAGTGCTCCCCTACACAGAGTTCTGTCACTTGCCCTAATTCATTTCCTAACAGGAGATCCAATATTGCATCCCCTCTAATTGGTCCCTCTATATACTGATTTAGAAAACTTTCCTGAACTCATTTTACAAACTCTAAACCATCTAGACCCTTAACAGTATGGGAGTCCCAATCAATGTATGGAAAATTAAAATCCCCTACCACCACAACTTTATGTTTCCTGCAGTTGCCTGCTATCTCTCTGCAGATTTGCTCTTCCAAGTCTCGTTGACTATTGGGTGGTCTGTAATACAATCCCACTAATGTGGCCATACCTTTCCTGTTTCTCAGCTCCACCCATAAGGACTCAGTAGACAAGCCCTCTAATCAGTCCTGCCTGAGCACTGCTGTAATATTTTCCCTAACAAGCAATGCTACTCCCCCACCTTTCATTCCTCTGCCTCGATCACATCTGAAACATCGGAACCCTGAAATATTAAGCTGCCAGTCCTGCCCCTCCTGTAGCCAAGTTTCACTAATTGCTACAACATCATAATTCCACGTGTCAATCCACGCCCTCAACTCATCCGCCTTCCCCGCAATAGTCCTAGCATTGAAATATATACACCTCAGAAGACACCCCATACTTGAACAGTGCTGTGACATCAAGCGATACCTTTCTTAATTTGCTTTTAGTTGACTCTGTTACCGGGGATGTGGCATGGAAATGGTGGATGGATCTCCAATCAAGTTGTAGTTGTATCAGCCAATCATGTACTCACTGGCCCTCCTGTTTTTACCACTCACTAGCCCAATGTAGCTTGTTGGTTGCTGTATTTCACTGTCATTCTCACAGGAGTTATCTTTTCTCCAGTACAAGTTCTTAGTTAGATATCTGCAGTCCAGTATCTTTGAAATTCAAATATATTTGTGAATTTAGTCCATTTTCTGCCCTACCTTTCTTTAACTTGACTGTCTCATTTTCTGAAGAAACCACATTCTGCGCTGATTTAAAAAAAAACTCGAATGTCTCACTACGCTTCAACAGGCAGGTAGTCGCCTTGGTTTCATTTACAACTTACTCATCACCAGTTTGCTTTGAAACTCCAAAACATAAAACAAATTACAAGAAAACTAGAGTATTCTGGAATGCAAGTCTATCTTTGTTTTTACTTTAAGCGAGATGAGCATGTGTTATGTAGTAATGTGATGACATATGCCATTCATGTACTTTTACATATAACCGGTTATGAATTATTTAAATGACCAAGAATGCTTAATCAACCAACATATTTACAATATTACTTAGACATTACTGAAGTATTAAATACGCAACAGAAATATTCTCATTTTTAACAAGATACTGTGACTTTCAATGTGCATATAATCATTCAGCATTTTTATAGAGAATGATAATTTTATGCAACTTGAATACTTAAATTATTAATGAACTCTAATCAAACTCCAAAACACCTCTAAAATGAACTAATCCTCAAATAATTCAGATTCCATGATATTTTCTCATCCCCAATTATTAACTCTTTCCTTTTCTGTCTCTCCTCAGATGCTGCCTGACCATTTTTACATTCCCAGAATTTTTTATTTTCATTTCGGTTCTGGATCTATTGATTCCTCCTCTTTCTGCCTAAAATCCATGCGGCTTGTGTGTTTTACATCTGTCTCAATGCACCTAGTTTCATCTTAATGTTGCAATGGTAACATAAAGAAGATTTTTGCTAAGGAATTCATTTCAACTTGCTCATCCTAAACATTTATATAGAGTATCACCAGTGCATTACACACTGCCTCCAAAATCTACCACACCTTCATTGTTTATGAAATCAGTTGTAACTACGTCAGAACACAATTGGTTTATGTGACTATTTAGCCTAATTTATACAACTGATTGAGGTAAACTTTGAAGTGCGATTCACTCAGTGTTTCCAAACACTAAAGCAAATACAAGGATTTATTTTTCAAGCTTGTCCATTGTTTTCTAACTTTTAATTAAAAGAAATAATGGCTTCTAAATCCAAGCAAAAGAAATGACAATTAACTAGTCCTAATGAGGCTTCAACTATGTTACAAGCTGTGAATAGCTGCATGCACAAGTGTTGGGGCTCTGCAGAAAATTAGCATTTGCAAAGTATGCTGAAGACTTGCAGAGAAATAATAAAGGAAATGTAAAAGCTCCTGTGTTGGAGGACTTCAGTTGTAAAAGATTGAAGGAGCATGTAAAGCCACAAGATTCATGGATAGGGTATATATTCAGACTCATTTCCACATGTCAGGGGCATCAAAAGCTATAAGCTGTTTGCGGTGAGAGGGAGATTTTAAAAGGGGTCTGAGGGGTAAATTTCTTGCACAGAACGATTGATATCTGGAAGAGGTGGTGGAATCGGATGACTACATTTAAGAGGCATTTAGAGAGGCAATTGAAAAGACAAGGTAAAGAAGGATACGGTCCTAATTTGGACAAATGGGATTTGTGAAAATGGTTAGAAGGTCAGCTTGAACATGACGGGTTGCAGGTCCTGTTACTGTGCTGTACATGACTTACAGCTTGGCAGAATGAGCTCTTAGTCCCAGAAAATGACTGGATGGTGTTGTTGGACCATCTCAGTAATCTTTGTTATATTTCCTCACCAAAGATGTTCACCTCAGTTTACATCCGGGCCCTCATCAGAACTTCGGATGTGGAAACAAGGATTGCACTGGTACTGGAGATTTTATACCAGTGCTGAAACTACCAGAAACTGTCAGTAGGTATACACTATTAAGGATCCTCACCACACAGGGCATCCCCTTCTCTCATTCCTACCATCAGAGAGGAGGTACAGGAGTCTGAAGACCCCTTATTGATTAAGACCATGAGTTGTCGGAGCAGAATCGGCTCATTGAGTCTGTTCCGTCATTTCATCATGGCTGATCCAATTTTCCTCTCAGCCCCCAATCTCCTGTCTTCTCCCCACATCCCTTCATGCCCTGACCAATCAAAAATCTATCAACTTCTGCCTTAAAACTTCAAAGACTTGGCCTCCACAGCTGCTTGTGGGAAAGAATTCCACTGATTCACCACTCTCTGGCTAAAGAAATTCTTCCTCATTTCTGTTCTAAAAGGACGCCCTTTAAGATAAGAAAGACCTTTGCCTCAATTCTTGACGTTGGCTTTTATTTTCTATTCTAAAATAGGTCACTTCAGGTGAGTAAACTTGTTGTGCAGTAGCACCCTACTCCATATATTTAATGCCACCCTAAGAATCAAGCTGAAATTCAGAAGTAAGGCAGAAAATACATCCACTACCTTTCACATTGAATGCATCATTTTCAGGGACAGTGACTGCCAGAAATACTTACTGAATAAATTCATAGTATTGTTTGATTACAGTCTAAATTGTTACTGTCTTTGTAGTTTAACTTTATTTTATACTTTTTCAATATGTTTACATACAGGTGGAGGGAGCTAATGATGGCGCCAGAGGGCAACTTCTCCCCACTTATCAGCGAAACAGTTAAAATCCTCCTATTCTAATGTCGCTATTTTCCTTTTCAGGATGTTGGTATCTTTGATCTACAACGGCACTCGAAACTGCGGTTCTGTACAATGGTGTGTTTCCGTTCTTGGAGCTCACCGATCGACCACATTTCAGTACGTCCAAGTCTGGCCTGAAGTTAGGTGCCTTCAAGGGCCTTGTGCAGCCCCTATGAATACAAATTCTCGCTGGTGTCATGAATTGAAGCGTAGGAGGAGCTGGAACATCGAAGACAGCATGAGGGACTGATAGAGGGCTCTGCATTCATTAATTGATCAATCTCTCTCTCTCCCTCTCTCTCTCTCTCTCTCTCTCTCACACTAGTGAGGGAGAGTTCAGAGCCAATTCCCAAGTCAGAGAATTCAAAATAAAAAGCAATGCTTCAGACTGACTAACATCAATATAGCGACTATTGTCTCTCCTTTTGTTGTATCAGTTTCTCCCTTGTTCATCAAAGAGAGGGCTTGTGGAATGTTGAAAATGTTGAAGAGAACAGGTAGTTTTTGATGTACTGTAGACCATGGTCTCTCCTTGGGGGCTTTGCTATTGCGAGCATGGTGAATGGTGGGAATGCTGATGCTTTATTCTAGAATAAGTGGGGGAGGGGGAGGTTTGATGCTGCTTGCTGCTGCTTGTGAATGGGGGGGGCATGGGAGCCTTGGGGTTCTTACATTTTTCTGTCATTCATTCTTTGGGATTTTTCTTCTGTTTCAAGGATGTCTGCAGAGAGTAAGAATTTCAGGTTGTATATTGTCAGCATTTTCAGATAGTAAATGGAACTATTGAATGATTGAATGAAAAACACCTGTTTTTCTGTAATTGTTCAGTTAATTTTCAGTAATTGTAGTATAGCTGGTTCTGTACTTTTTCCTGTAATTTCACTGCAGGCTCTGTCACACCATTCAACCTGACTCTTAGACTATCCCTGTCAATGGAATGTCTCCTATCTGTCTAGTCTGAGCTAGATTTTAGAATAAAATAACCATATATATTTTAGTCACATTTTTTTCTCTTTGTCCATTGTTCTCTTCTTTTGCTTTCTGTCTTCCTTAGGGTAGAGCAGGGTTCCTCAACCGGGCATCCGCAAGAGATGGTGATTTTAAAAAAAACATAGTTTTTAGCACTTGGCGCAATGCGCGATGCTTGCACTCATAGTGGTGAACAGTGATCGGACAGCCCCCTGTTAGCAATTTTGTTAGAGGTCTCTGCCCAGTATGGCAGTGTGCAGTAGAAGTGTGTTTATTTGGTTTGTGTACATTCTCAGTTTTTTACACGAGATATAGGAGGCCATTGATAATTGGTGAGCACTGTATTGCCCGGAGGGGAGGATCGTACGCTGATGAGCAGCATGAAGTGTGTTTTCTCAACATTGAAAGGATTCGCCCTGTGACGTCGGGCTCTCCCTCCTGAATTACCGACAAACAGCAGGCTCTCCATCCAGGTTGATGAGTCAACAGATTTCACCAATAAATGTCATGTTGCAGCATTTGTAAGATTTGTAAATTAGATTATGAGGACACGCAGTCCTCTTTTATTGTCATTTAGTAATGCATGCATTAAGAAATGATGCAATTTGTTCCTCCAGAATGATATCACAGAAACACAAGACAAACAAGACTGAAAAACTGACAAAAGACACATAATTATAACATATAGTTACAACAGTGCAAAGCAATACCGTAATTTGATAAGAACAGACCATGGGCACGGTAAAAAAAAGTCTCAAAGTCTCTCGAAAGTCCCATCATCTCACGCAGACGGTTGAAGGGAGAAGCTCTCCCTGCCATGAGCTTTCAGTGCCGCAAACTTGCCGATGCAGCACCCTGGAAGCACCTGACCACAGCCGACTCGAGTCCTTCCGAAAACTTCGAACCTCCGACCAGCCCTCTGACACCGAGCACTGAGCACCATCTCTGCCGAGTGCTTCGACCCCAGCCCCAGCAACAGGCAATAGGCAAAGCTGAGGATTTGGGGTCTTCCCCTCTGGAGATTGTGATGGTGAAATTTAAGAAAACTTTTTCTGCTGCGAAGAGCTGCTCGGAACAAGCAAAGTCCAAGATATATTTAATGTTTTGTCTTCATATCTGGAAATAAAAGGTCTGTCTTGGAGGAATTATGTTGGCATCTGTACTGATGATCCCCATCAATGGTTGGCTCCATGAGAAGTTTTGCTTCTCTTGCAAAAAAAAGAAAATCCTGACGTTGTCCTAACACACTGTCACAACAGTGAGGTGCTGATGTGAAAGTTCTTGGAGATGAAACGAAAAAAGTTCTGGATGATGCTACAAAAATGGTTAACTTTATTAAACAAAGACCAGTTCACTTGAGAATGTTTAAAAAACTGTGTGGAAACCAGGACAAAGAGCACACCAATCAGTTGCTACATACAGAAAGCAGGTGGCTTAGCAGGGGAAGAGTCCTCAACAGGGTGCTTGAGCTGAAAGGTCAATTGCAGGAATACTTTCAAGAAAATAGTAGGTCAGATTTTGCTGTATCCTTTGACGATGAAAAATGGCTGCAGAAACTCGCCTACTTAGCAGACATTTTTCATCAAATGAATGAGTTGAACTAGTCTCTGCAAGACCCTGGAGAAAACGTTTTCACTTCAAGTGACAAGATTCTTGGAATTAAAAGGAAGCTGAATCTTTGGAAAAATCATGTTGCAAAGGAAAATCTTGAAATGTTTCCACTGCTGTTTGGGCTTGAGAGCGAGGAAGGATATCAGAAAGTCTTGGGACTTATTGAAAATCACCTGGAAGAACTGCAGAACAAAATTTGACAGTATTTTTCCTCTCTTTCAACACATGTGTATGACTGGGTGAGGTTTCCTTTCTCTAAATCTTCCGCTCAACCTTAGAACTTAATTTTGAGAGAAGAGGATGAACTATGTGAGATGCAGTCTGACAGAAACATAGAAACATAGAAAATAGGTGCAGGAGTAGGCCATTCAGCCCTTCAAGCATGCACTGCCATTCAGTATGATCATGGCTGATCATCCAACTCAGAACCCTGTACCAGCCTTCCCCCCCCCCCCTTACCCCCTGATCCCTTTAGCCACAAGGGCCATATCTAACTCCCTCTTAAATATAGCCACATACATCAAAGTTGCTGGTGAACGCAGCAGGCCAGGCAGCATCTATAGGAAGAGGCGCAGTCGACGTTTCAGGACGATATAGCCAGGTTGTTTCCTGTGGCAGAGAATTCCACAGATTCACCACTCTCTGTTGTGAAGAAGTTTTTTCCTAATCTTCGTCCTAAAAGGCTTCCCCTTTATCCTCAAACTGTGATCATGCACTCAATGCGAGATTTACTGGCCTGCCCCTGAACAAGTTCTGGATTTCTGTGAAAGAAGCGTATCCTGCCATTCATAAGAAAGCAATTAACATTTTGCTGCAGTTTTCAACTTCTTATATGTGTGAGCACGCATTTTTTTTCCAGTAAGCAACAAGAGATAGGATAGATATCATCCTATTTCAGTTGAAGGTGAAATCCATGTGTGCTTATCTCAAGTCTGACCCAGTATTGAGTATTTGTGCAGCAAAAAACAAGCACTGATTTCACATGCTAGGCCTGTATTTGAGCCTGATCATGTCATTTAGTAAGAAAATGTTTTTTCAATATCTTGTATAAAATTGTATAAACAGAAATGTATTATGTTTGCCTTACGAGTTTTTAAAATTTATGCAAGGGAAAGAAAGAGATTAATTTCCAGTAAGGTAAGATAAGCTTAACTAGCAATTTTTTTCAAGGAAGGTTAGCTAAAAATTCATTCTCTACTCAAAAGAGCATTGACAATTATTTTGGATTATCATATCTACAATTTACTGATCATGCTCACATACCTGTGAGCTGTAGGTATAATAATTTTTATGCAGGGGTTCCCTGAGACCTGAAAATTATTTCAAGGGTTACTCCAGGGCAAAAAGTTTGAAAAAGGCTTCAGAAAAGTGACAAAGGGGAAATCGTGCTTGACTAATCTTCTGGAATTTTTTGAGGATGTAACTATGAAAATGGACAAGGGAGAGCCAGTGGATGTAGTGTACCTGGACTTTCAGAAAGCCTTTGATAAAGTCCCACACAGGAGATTAGTGGGCAAAATTAGGGCACATGGTATTGGGGGCAGTGTACTGACATGGATTGAAAATTGGCTGGCTGACAGAAAACAAAGAGTAGCGATTAACGGCTCCCTTTCGGTATGGTAGGCGGTGACCAGTGGGGTACCGCAGGGTTCAGTGCTGGGACCGCAGCTGTTTACAATATATATTAATGATTTAGATGAGGGAATTAAAAGTAACATTAGCAAATTTGCCGATGACACAAAGCTGGGTGACAGTGTGAAATGTGAGGAGGATATTATGAGAATGCAGGGTGACTTGGACAGGTTGGGTGAGTGGGCAGATGCATGGCAGATGCAGTTTAATGTGGATAAATGTGAGGTTATCCACTTTTGTGGTAAGAACAGGAAGGCAGATTATTATCTAAATGGAGTCAAGTTAGGAAAAGGGGAAGTACAGCGAGATCTAGGTGTTCTTGTACATCAGTCACTGAAAGCAAGCATACAAGTACAGCAGGCAGTGAAGAAAGCTAATGGCATGCTGGCCTTCATAACAAGGGGAACTGAGTATAAGAGCAAGGAGGTCCTTCTGCAGTTGTACAGGGCCCTGGTGAGACCACACCTGGAGTACTGTGTGCGGTTTTGGACTCCAAATTTGAGGAAGGACATTCTTGCTATTGAGGGAGTGCAGTCTAGATTCACAAGGTCAATTCCTGGGATGGCAGGACTGTCATATGTTGAAAGATTGGAGTGACTGGGCTTGTATACTCTGGAATTTAGAAGGCTGAGAGGGAATCTTATTGAAACATATAAGATTATTAAGGGATTGGACATGCTGGAGGCAGGAAGCATGTTCCCGCTGATGGGTGAGTCCAGAACCAGAGGCCACAGTTTAAGAATTAGGGGTAGGCCATTTAGAATGGAGTTGAGGAAAAACTTTTTCACCCAGAGAGTGGTGGATATATGGAATGCTCTGCCCCAGAAGGCTGTGGAGGCCAAGTCTCTGGATGCTTTCAAGAAAGAGATGGATAGAGCTCTTAAAGATAGTGGAATCAAAGGTTATGGGGATAAGGCAGGAACTGGATACTGATTGTGGATGATCAGCCATGATCACAGTGAATGGCGGTGCTGGCTCGAAGGGCTGAATGGCCTACTCCTGCACCTATTGTCTATTGTCTATTGACTCTCCACTTGCCTGGGGGAGTTGTACTCCAATAACGCAGGCTTGATGGCACAGCTACACGGACTGCTGCCTCGTATCTCCTATGACCTGGATTCATTCCTGATCTTGGGATCCTGCAACACATTCTCCCTACATCCCAAAAACATGCTGGTTGGTAGGCTAATTAGCTGCTGTAAATTGTCCCAGATGTGTGGGTGAGTGGTGAAAGCTGGAGGAGCTGTTGGGAATGTGGGAGAAAAAGATGGGATTAATGTATGCTTAGAGCAGATCGGATATCGGTGGCTAGGCTGGAGTCAGTGGGCTGAAGGGCCTCTTTTTGTGCCCTATGACTCTGTGAGTTTCTCCACCATGCAGGACAAAGCAGCCTTCTTGATTAGCACCCAGACCATCACCTTAAATATTCAGTCTCTACATCACCTCTACACAGTATTCAGAATACCCGGTAGATAAATGTCCTGGTAATTTCAGTAACATCTGCCAAACTAACAACATTTAGCATAAAGGCATTGGCAATAAATGCCAGGATACTCCTGTACATTGATGATAAAAAAATCCAGCAGGTCACTTTTACTGAGAATGGGTGGGAATGTGGTAGATGAGCAGGAGACTGCTGCTTAAAAGGTTTGGCAGAGAATTAGACTGTCCAAGACTAATATTGTTTCACGCATGAAGTGCTGGAGGAACTCAGCAGGTCAGACAGTATCTATGGAAAAGAATAAACAGTCGACGTTTTAAGCTGAGACGCTTCATCAGCCCAAAATGTTGACTCTTTACTCCTTTACATGGACGCTGCCTGCGGCTGAGTTCCTCTGGCATTGCGTGTGTGTGTGTGTGTGTGTGAGAGACAATGGATTTCCACCATTTTCAGAATCTCTTCTGCTTCTTATATTGATTCAGTGCTCAGTCTACTGTGAGGTTTCCTGAGCTTTCTCAAAACATTGAGAAGGGAATGAAGTGGTGTGCGGATGATTACCGAGATTGTGCTTAATGCTTATTCAGCCCTAAGCAATTAAAGAATCTATTGTAATAAATAATATGATAATACATCTATTGAAGAGATGCCTCATCTGTCTCACAAATTCTGTTGAGGGTCTTCAGATAGTATCAATAAAGGCAGTTTGGACTGTTTTATCTACAAGGCAGGTAAGATATTCTATCTTGATTTATAATGTCACAGCCTCAAGGTTCCATTACTTGTTAGTCGAATAGACCAATTTGACATCATATTAAGCTCTTAGATTAGCACAAGGACATGAATGATATTTTAGTGTCAAGGCATGAAAAATCTAAGCAATGATTTGGGAGAGATTCACAGGTCCTCTACACGGGGAAAGTCACTTATATCAAATTTTATATCATCCTGCTTTATATTTTTATCCAGCTGAACTTCAATAGCATACGTCTGTATTGTCATTTATTCTTGGCTACATTTTCCTCCTCAATTTGTCAAAGTTCCAAATCTGCCAATATTATATTAAGATTATTATAATCATACTCTGGGATAATCATTCTTTATTGCCTGTGGATCCGACTTTATAATCACATTGTAAAATAATCATTTTTTACAGCTTATGAAATCAGCACTTTAACACAAACTGTCTCCTTCAATTCTAATGCTATTCAGGACTACTGCAAAAGTAGCCTTCAGGTAATTATCTACTTGATGTATTTCTTAATACATTTATATATTTTCCCATGTGTGTCAATTTCTTATCTTGCCAAGTTCTCTGGTAATATGTTTTAGGGTGAAAATAGTGCTCAATGTACCACCTACTTGGAAGAAACAAGAAAGAGAGAGAAGGGGAGAGAAGGAGAGAGACAGATGGGCAGACAGACAGAGAAATTGAGGATGAGAAAAGAGGAGAGAAAGAAAGGGAAATCTTATAATAAAGAACAAAATCTAGCTGATCTTGAGCACCTATTCCATTCCAAAGGAATTCAGATTCACATTGAAAATAAACTGAAACTCGGGCTGCAGAATTCTCTCTCTTAAACTCTCTAATTCCCTGCATTGCCCTCCCTTGTGACAATCCTGCCTCTGGTCATCTACACTAATATCTCTTTGGGTTCAGTGAAGGCACAGCTGTTAAATTAATCTGAAATCTTGGATTAACAATCCATAGACCTGAGTTTATATCCCTCTGTGGCAGATGCGCGATTTAAGTTCAATTAATAATCCGGAATTCGCAGCAATGGTAATTAGTGCTTGTGGTGATGCCTGCAAAAGTTAGTGCATTGACGTACAAAACTCTTTGGCCGATATCATCCATCTATGTCTGGTCTTCATGTGGGGTCACAGCCACCCATGCAGTCTCACAGGTTAGTCAGCTGAACCATTGTTGCTACATTCAAACAAATTAAAAGTAAAGCCAGATGAGCAATCTAGGGACCAAATTTAGACATAGTAATGTCCTCCTCAGGGACATCAGGTAATGTCAAATTTAGACATGGCTCATGTACATCTAAAGCCTAGCCAGGTGGCTACACATCAAGGAAATGGAAGTCATCCAGAGAACGAGGGATAGATCTATACGGAAAACCAAGGTCATCAACATCTGCATCAGATATGGTACCTAGACAGACAGAATGTCTTCTTCAGAAACATCTGGGGACTACACTCAAGATTTGGGGAGATGCCCCAGGGACAGTTCTAAAATAGCTGTACTCACTGAGTCTTTCCCTACAGATGTGTTTGACTCCAGCATCCCAGCCCCTGGGTAGATCCTGACCCATAGGCAGGACATATCCACCAGGGATGGTGGCACAGGTGGAGGGAGTGACCCTCAAAATCCTAAACTGATTCTCATCCTGTGGTATCAGTTCTGACATGGGCAAGAAAGTTTCCTGCTGAAGGGCCACTGTGCATCCTCCTTCAGCCAATGAGTGATTTCTTCCCTGTAATGAGCAACACCCTGAAGAAACTGGAAGAGGCAAGTGCACAAAATATACTCAATGTGGGGACATATCTCATCTAGAGTAGCTTCTCCTGATGGAAAGTCCTGATGAAGGATCTCGGCCCAACATGTTGACTGTTTATTCCTCTCCATTGATGCTGCCTGACCTACTGAGTTCCTCCAACATTTGTTTTTTGTGTTGCTCTGGAAATGTAGCATTTGCAGAATCTCTTGTGTTTGTGAGGTAGCTTCTGTCATCAATGGCCAAGTCCTGAAGGACCTAGTTGCCAGGCCAGCCCTGTGGCAAGCAATGGGTTAACCAACCAGAGGACAAAACATTCTTCAGCTGGTCATCAAGCCAGATGCTGTATCACTTTATATATAATACTGATATGAGTTACCTTGCTACAGATGTATAAGATTATAAGAGGCCATGATATCACCTGTCATGGAAGTCAAAGGCAGAGGAATAGATTCTAGTTCAGCCTGTATTTCTGTCATTCTTATTGACATCTCTGGAGTATTTCTGATAAGCCTGGACTGTTCCCTACATTTATACTGTTTCTCTGCTACTTGTATGATTTTTCACATGATATTTTCAACATAAGTGGTTTAAAAGCTTCTGGGGACTGAGATCCCAGGTATCCACAATTAATACTGTGAAGCTAACTCCCTAAGTTTACAGACCTTCCAACTATTAACAGATCAGCTATTTGATATGCTAAGCCTCCTTGAAATAAACAACAAGGCCACTGTTGTTTGGTTTGTAATTGAATAGCCCTTTGTTTTACACTGCAGCACTTGAGCAGTCAGCTTCCATGCTGTGAGCCAACAAGTCTGTGGCTCTACTGACAGTGCTTGTTTGTAAAGCTGTCCTTTTAACTTCAAACTGATTATTGTTTACATTAAGGTCTGTAGACTGGTTCCCGTTTATGGCAAGCAGCTAAACAACGAATATTGGTTGGAAGTTTAACTTACTCACAAACTATATTTTGATCTCTAGAAACTGCTGTTTTTAGAAAATTAAGATTAGCAAAAAAGAAAAGACCCCCCGCTCCCTGGACAGTGAATATCCATCACACTATCTCTATACCTCATAATTTTGTATTCTCCTGTATTTTAGGGAATAAAGTCCAAACCCATTCAACTTTTCCATATAACTGAAGGCCTTAGGCCCCAGCAAAATCCTTGTAGATTTTTTCCAGACTCTTTCAAGCTTATTGAGATCTTTCCTGCAGGTTGGTGATCATAACTGCACAAAATACTCTAAAAACATCGTTACAATGTCTTGTTCAACTTCAACATAAAATTGTAACTCCGGTAATCAGTATCTAGATTTTTGAATGCCAGTGTGCCTAAGTCACAATTTATGACCCTGTCTACCTGTGACAGCATTTTCAAGGAATTATGAATCTGTATTACCCAGTCCCTTTGTTCTATCACATTTCTCAGTACTCTTCCCCAAGTGTAGCACCTCACACTTGTCTGTATTAAATTCCATCAGCTGTTCTTCAGACCATTTTCCCAGGTTTTGTAATTTTACCAGTTGTGGATACCTGTTGGATGCTGGCATGCTCCTTTTGCAGAGCAAGTCCCACGTTCACACCGACGACATCCTCCATCATGTTGTCGTGCACTGTTATCACCTTAAATGGGATTGACAATTAACAGATCTGGCAGTCAAAAGCGGGGCATCAACGAGGCATCCTAGCTAAATGGGTAACAGCTTGGTATGGCAACCGCTCTGCACAAGACTGTAAGAAGCTAAAAAGAGTTGTGGACACAGCTCAGTACATCATGAAAACCAAACTCCCCTCTATGGACTCTATCTATATTTCTCACTGCCTCAGTAAAGCTGCCAGCAAAATCAAATACCTCATCTGCCCTAGACATTCTCTCTTCTTTCCTCTCCAGTCAGGTAGAGGATACAAAAGCCTGAATGCACATGCCACCCAGCTCAAAGATAGCTTCTATCCCACTGTTACTAGACTTTTGAATGGACCTTTTGCACATAAGATAGACCATTTGACTCACAGTAGTATAGCAGTTAGCACGATGCTATTGCAGCTCGGGGTGTCGGTAGGGTAGCAGTTAGCGTGACGCTATTACAGTTGGAGTTCAGAGATTAATTTCAGGATCACCTCTAAGGAGTTTGTTACATCCTCCCCATGAAATGCGTGGGTTTCCTCCAGGTGCTCCGGTTTTCTTCTAGTGTCCAAAGGCGTACCAGTTAGTAGGTGAATTGGTAGTTGTAAATAGTTCTGTGATTAGGATACGGTTAAATCGGTAGATTGCTGATGACACAGATCAAAAGGCAGAAAGTGCCTATTTTGCGCAGTATCACTAAATAAATCAATAAATGATCTTGCACTTCATCTTACCTGCGCTGTATTTTTCTTCAGTCACTTTTACACTTTACTTCGCACTGTTATGGTTTTACCTGTTCTAGTTCAACACTCTGTGTAATGATTTGATCTGTGTGACCAGTATGCAAGACAAGCTTTTCACTGTACCTGTGACAAATATTACAAATAACCAATAACCAACAAATATACCAACATCCGTCCATCAGAGCAGCTTGTTTTTCTCCTGGAAATCTCTCCCGAGTAGCATTTGGGGAGGATTATCTTTGGAAGGGCTGCAATGGTTCAGGAAAGAGGCTAATTTTTCTCACAGGAATTATGTGCTTCAGAGTGAAGTGTTATTTTTAATAGTTATTTATCCAGAGGGTGGTATGTATGAGGAACAATCTAGCAGAAGGAGTGGTAGAGGTGGATACAATTGCAATACTGAAAAGACGTTTGAACCTGTTCATGAAGAGGGACAGTCCAAGTGTCAAGTTTATTGCCATAGGTGCACATACCAAGGCATAAATGCCATGACAATTAGCAGCAGCAGCACCGTACATTACAAACATGACAAATATATATTGCCTAAACTTAAATTAATAAAATGTATTCAGAACTTACATGATGCAATAAGCAAAAAATAAAAATAATGACATTACTGCAAGCTAAGGAAAATATAGTTTGAGGTAGAATTAATGTTTTTCAGGTGGGTTCAAGAACCAAGTGGCAGTGGGGAAGAAGATGCTGTTGGACACTGAGATGTGCGTCTTCAGGCTCCTGCCACTCCTGTCAGTGTCATGGTCCAGTCCATGAAGTCCGTATTCCAGTTCATGGTCCGGTCCATTGACCCTTGCTCCAGGTTTTCCTGCCTACCCTGTTTCTGTACCCGTTAAGCACTAAATAAGGCAGCTGATGCCTGTTGGGGCTGGCTGCGTAAATACCTCCAGAGACCAGGGTGTGGTTGCTGGATTGTTCTTGTCCTTACTCCTTGTATCCCTTCCCCGCCTCCTGTTTCCTCACCTGAAGCCCTGCCTTGTCTTGCCAGTAACTCTCGCCTTGCCTGAAGTTCTCATCTTACCTTACTTTGCCAGTAGCCTTGCCTTGTCTTGCTGTCTGGTCCTAGAGCCACCCTGTACCTAGCTCCCTTCCTGTCCCTTGCCTCCGCCCAGGTAAGCCAGGCCGCCTTGCCGTTACCTGGGGTTGGTTCTGTCCCTTCCTGTCCTTTGCCTCCGCCCAGGTAATCCAGGCCATCTTGCTGTTACCTGGGGTTGGTTCCATCCCTTCCTGTCCCTTGCTTCTGTCGGGTGGTGATCCGCGCCCTGCCCAGGAGTACCGCGCCCTGCCCAGGTGAACTGCACCCTGCCCAGGAGTACCGCGCCCTGCCCAGGAGGAGCCAAGCCTTGCCTCAAGTCTCAAGTCTCCTGCCTCCTGCCAAGCCTCGCCTCAAGTCTCCTGCCTCCTGCCTCCTGCCAAGCCTCGCCTCAAGTCTCAAGTCTCCTGCCTCCTGCCAAGCCTCGCCTCAAGTCTCGTCTCCTGCCTCCTGCCAAGCCTCATCTCAAGTCTCAAGTCTCCTGCCTCCTGCCAAGCCTCACCTCAAGTCTCAAGTCTCCAGCCTCCTGCCAAGCCTCGTCTCTTGCCTAGCCTCAAGCCTGAAGACTCCAGCCTCTAACCTCTTGCCAAGCCAAGCCAAGCCAAGTCTCTAGCCTCTAGCTTCTTGCCAAGCCAAGTCTCTAGCCTCTAGCTTCAATCCTGAAGTCTCCAGCCTCCTGCCTTCTGCCAAGCCTTGCCTCTAATCTCTAGCTTCAAGCCTGAAGACTCCAGTCTCGTCCTGCCTGCCTGCCAAGCCTCATCCTTGCCTAGTACTGGGGTCCGAGCCAGAGGCAAGACCCAGGTACTGGGTCCTTGTCCAGTCTTTGGCTCGGAGTCCAAGCCCGGGCTCCTAGCTCTCTTGTTCAGTCCTGTTACAGGTTCCTAGTTTTCCTGTCCATGTCCTTGCCATCGCCCTGTATCCTAGTCCTGTCCCTAGTATTTCAGTGTCTGTGTCTTGCACTTGGGTCTGTTCCCAGCCACCCCGCCTTATGACAGTCAGATGGCAGCATCGAGGGAGAGCATGGCTTGGATGGTGGATGGATGTCACCTCTTTGAAGTATTGCCTCTTGTAGATATTCTCGATTGTAGGGGGAGCTACACACATGATGGTTTAGAGAGATATGGGCCAGATGCAGTCAGATGGGACTAGCTCAAGAAGGAACCATAGCATGGACTAGCTGGGCTGAAGGGCCTTTCTCTGTGCTGTTTATCTATATGATTAACTACAACCTTTACATCACCTTGACATGCTTTCTTTCATTAAGTGTACTATGCAAATAAAGTATAAGGTTAAAACCATCAAATGAATGACTGACTGTCTATTTCTCTCCTGTGTTTTGTGCATTGCTTGCAAATGAATCAGATGCAATGTTTTTTTTTATTTTTGAAGACAGATACAAAAAAATTGGAACAAAAAATTAAGGTAAATATTTGCAACTCTGTAGATTTAGCTGTTCTTTTAGTGTTTTCAGTCGATCGATTGCAGAACTAAATCATACTTTAAATTTCCACGTACCTTTACTGAGGATGGAAAGAGTGTCTTGCACCACCCAGTGGCCAGTCTGAATTACTGCAAGCAGCACGTCTCATTAAACCCAACCTGGTAAAGTGGTTGTTGCTGAGTGGTCACTACCAAGATTCTGTAGCATCAATTATCGATCAGTTATTATCCATGACCAGTGCTTTGATCTGACTAGGTTTCTGAAACATGCACAGATTGGACAGGATTCAGCTACTGCAACCTGACCAGTGAGTGTTCAAAAGGCTGAAGTACTTCCATCTATTTAGTACCTTTCAAGAATGCATGGTGTTTTTGAACCAATATATTAACTCTTGTTTTGTGAACGGGCTTGTCATGTCCATTCAGTGACAGCTCACTCACCTTTGATCTTCACCATAGGACACTCAACTCTCACCTGTTTGCATGTAATGTTGGTCACACCAGACTAAACCAGGTGAGGGCAGGTTGCGGGCCCACACGTCAGTGAGATGGGGGCATGCCTGTTCTAGTATGCAAAGTCATCTCCGGTGGACTGGGTGAATGAGATCTACAGTGAGATCTAGTGGCCAGGAAGACAATTCTGCAAAGCTCTGTAGAGAGTGAAAGGTATGATGAGGCACAGAAAAGGTCATGGTCATCCACTGCCACCAGGGAAGATCCCAGCGCAATGACTACTTGTACCACTAGACCTGGACTTTGGAGATCAAGAGGGCCCCAGTGCAATGGCTTTTTCGCTTTAAAAACTCTCCCACACAGGTTTCCTGTCATTGTCAGGTACAATGGAAAACCGCCATTAACTCTTGAAGTGTTGTCATTGTTGTATATAAATTAATGCACCACAATGTCACACCAATTACTGTATATTGTGATGCAAGCAAGTGTAGATGGATAACTATTGAGTGGGAGAATTTACCTGACTTCTTTTGTGAAATAATATTAGATAGAATGGTACAGCACAGTACAGGCCCTTCAGCCCATGATGTTGTGCCAACCCTTTAACAGTATTTTAATAGCAATCTAACCATCCCCTCCCACATAGCCCTCCATTTTTCTTTCATCCATGTGACTATCTAAGAGACTCTTAGTTGTTCCTAATGTACCTACCTCTACCACCAGCCCCAGAAATGTGTTCCACTGCCTGTGTAAAGTCTCTTCTAAACTTTCCTTCAAGCATCTTAAAGTTATCCTCCTTTGTATTAACTAATCCCACCCTGGGAAAATGCCTCTGGCTATCCACTCTGTCTCTGTCTCTCACCACTTCAATCAAGTCACCTGTCATCCTCCTTCTCTCCAAAGAGAAAAGCTCACTCAAGCTTTTCATATGCTCTTTAATCCAGGCAGCATCCTGGTAAATCTTCACTGTACCCTCTCTAAAGCTTCTACATCCTTCCTATAATAACGTGATCAGAACTGAATGCAATACTCCAACCAGAGTTTTATGGACCTGCAGCATTACCTCATGGCTCTTGAACTCAATCCCCTGACTAATGAAGGCCAACATAGTAACTAGCTTATCAACTAACGCAGCAAATTTGAGGAGTATATGGCCATGGACCCCAAAATCCTTCTGTTCCTTCAGACTGTTAAGAATCCTACAAGTAACCCTGTATACTGCCTTCAATTTCAACCTTCAAAAATGAATCACTTCACACTTTTCCAGTTTGAACTGCATCTGCCACTTCTCAGCCCAGCATCCTGATGTAACTAAAAACAACCTTCTAAATTATCCACAGCACCATCTTCCTCATCCAAGTGCAAGATCAGTTCATTCCAAAGAGGAAGAAAGATTCTAAGGGGAGTAAGGGGCGACCATGGCTGACAAGGGAAGTCAAGGACAGTATAAAAATAAAAGAGAAGAAGTGTAACATAGCAAAGATGAGCAGGAAGCCAGAGGATTGGGAAACTTTTAAAGAGCAACAGAGGATAACTAAAAAGGCAATATGGGGAGAAAAGATGAGATACAAAGGCAAGCTAGCCAAGAATATAAAGGAGGATAGTAAAAGCTTCTTTAGGTATGTGAAGAGGAAAAAAATAGTTAAGATCAAAGTTGGGCCCTTGAAGACAGAAACAGGTGAATTTATAATGGGGAGCAAGGAAATGGCAGATGAGTTGAACAGGTACTTTGGATCTGTCTTCACTAGGGAAGACATAAACAATCTCCCAGATGTGATGGTGGCCGGAGGACCTAGAGTAACGGAGGAACTGAAGGAGATTCACATTAAGCAGAAAATAGTGTTGGATAGACTGATGGGACTGAAGGCTGATAAATCCCCAGGGCCTGATGGTCTGCACCCCAGGGTACTTAAGGAGGTGGTTCTAGAAATTGTGGACGCATTGGTAATTATTTTCCAATATTCTATAGATTCAGGATCAGTTCCTGAGGACTGGAGGGTAGCTAATGTTACCCCACTTTTTAAGAAAGGAGGGAGAGAGAAAACAGGGAATTATAGACCAGTTAACCTGATATCAGTGGTGGGGAAGATGCTGGAGTCAATTATAACGGATGAAATAGCGGCACATTTGGATAGCAGTAATAGGATCGGTCCGAGTCAGCATGGATTTACGAAGGGGAAATCATGCTTGACTAATCTTCTGGAATTTTTTGAGGATGTGACTATGAAAATGGACAAGGGAGAGCCAGTGGATGTAGTGTACCTAGACTTTCAAAAAGCCTTTGATAAGGTCCCACATAGGAAATTAGTGGGCAAAATTAGAACACATGGTATTGGGGGTAGGGTACTGACATGGATAAAAAAATTGGTTGGCAAACAGGAAACAAAGAATAGGAATTAACGGATCCCTTTCAGAATGGCAGGCAGTGACTAGTGGGGTACCGCAAGGCTTGGTGCTGGGACCGCAGCTATTTACAATATACATTAATGATTTAGATGGAGGGATTAAAAGTAACATTAGCAAATTTGCAGATGACACAAAGCTGGGTGGCAGTGTGAAATGTGCAGAGGATGTTGAGATAATGCAGGATGACTTGGACAGGTTGGGTGAGTGGGCAGATGCATGGCAGATGCAGTTTAATGTGGATAAATGTGAGGTTATCTACTTCGGTGGCAAGAACAGGAAGGCAGATTACTATTTGAATGGTGTCAAGTTAGGAAAAGAGGAAGTGCAATGAGATCTAGGTGTCCTTGTTCATCAGTCACAGAAAGTAAGCATGCAGGTACAGCAGGCAGTGAAGAAAGCTAATGGCATGTTGGCCTTCATAACAAAGGGAGTTGAGTATAGGAGCAAAGAGGTCCTTCTGCAGTTGTACAGGGTCCTGGTGAGACCACACCAGGAGTATTGTGTACAGTTTTGGTCTCCAAATTTGAGGAAGGACATTCTAGCTATTGAGGGAGTGCAGCGGAGGTTCACAAGGTTAATTCCCGGGATGGCGGGACTGTCATATGTTGAAAGGTTGGAGCGACTGGGCTTGTATACACTGGAATTGAGAAGAATGACAGGGGATCTGATTGAAACATATAAAATTATTAAGGGATTGGACATGCTAGAGGCAGGAAACATGTTCCTGATGTTGGGGGAGTCCAGAACCAGAGGCCACAATTTGAGAATAAGGGGTAGGCCATTTAGAATGTTGAGGAAAAACTTTTTCACCCAAGGGGTTGTGGATCTGTGGAATGCTCTGTCTCTGATGGCAGTGGAGGCCAATTCTCTGGATGCTTTCAAGAAAGACATAGATAGAGCTCATAATGATAGTGGAGTCAAGGGATATGGGGAGAAGGCAGGAGCGGGGTACTAATTGTCGATGATCAGCCATGATCACAGTGAATGGCGGTACTGGCTCGAAGGGCCGAGTGGCCTACTCCTGCACCTATTGTCTATAAGTCATATATAAAATTCACAAAAAACTGGGGTTCCAAAACATTTCCTGCGGAACACCACTGGTCACCAACAACGAGGCAGAATATGCTCTATCTAATACCACCATCTGAAGGAAAGCACAATCTGAATCCATGCCTCCTGACTCTCTGAAAGAGCCTACCATGGAGAACATTGTCAAACAGCTTACTAAAATCCATTGGCACCACATCCACTGCTCTGCCTTCACCAATTTGTTATGTCACTTCCTCAAAGAATTCAATCAGGCTCCTAAGGCATGACTTGCCCCTTAAAAAACCTTGTTGATTATCTATAATCAGACTATGCTTCTTTAAATACTTGTAAATCTTATTTCTAAATGACCTCTCCAATAGTTTGCCCACCACTGATGTAAGACTCACTGGTCTATAATTTACAGTGTCAACCCTATTACCTTCCTTGAAGAAAGGAATAACATTTGCCAGCCTCCAATCTTCGGCTACTCCCCTATTGCTGACTTTCACACTCACTGGTTCAGTAGATGATCATTTAGATGTCCTCCCTTTGAGCAGTTGTAACACTCTCCCTGATTAGCAATGACATTCCCCCACCTCTTTTACCTCCCTCCCTGTCCCTTTTGAAACATCCGCGGCAGCTGGATGCTCAGCTCCAGAACATCCAGCTGCCATTTCTGCCCTTGCTTTTAGCTACCGTCTCTGTAATGTTCATGTTCGTGTCTTGACACATGCTCTAAATTCATCACCCTTGTTCCTGATACATCTTGCATTAAAATGGACACATTGCAACCCACCCGACTGACTGCAATTATGCTCTTTCCATTGCCTGTCCTTCCTCACAATCTCTCTACACACTAAATCTAACTTTACACCAACTGCCCCATTCTCTGACCCCTGCAAAACTAGTTTAAAGCCTCCCTAACAACTCAAGCAAGCCTTTCCACAAGGATATTTCACAAAGTTCACTCCTCAGTCTCTACACTGGTTTGTAGATTGTTCAAACCCCCGAGGCAATCACATTCCACATTGATAAAACAGCAACGTCTTTGTTGGCTTGGAAGGAAACAATTGGTATGTGAGTGTTGCCTTATCATTGCACTGTTGTATAGTAAGGGCAGTACCAGACCCCTATCCGCTCACCAGGGCAACAGTGCTATTGCAAAACCTGCCCTCTGTGATTCTTGGAGTTATATGCTGTATATGTTACAGCTTATTAAAGACAAAGTCAAAGTCAGGTCCATTGTCATTTTCATAAGTGCACAAATGTAAGGGTGCATTGAAAAACATGCTTACAGCAGCATCACCGGCATATAGATCATATAAGCAGCATTCATAAGGAAAACATAAATTGAACATTAACTTGACCCCATTTTTAAAAGGAAGTGTGTAATTAGAACAAAAAAAGTTCAAAGTGATCAAAGAAGCCATAGTGTTGCTAAACTGCAGTGATTAAGGTTTTGCTGGTTAGTTCAAGAATCAAACTGGCAAAGGGAAGTAGCTGTTCTTGAACCTGGTGGTGTGGGATTTCATGTTTGCGATAATCCATTGAATGCTTCCCCAGTGTATGAATAATAAAGAAGGAATATGGTCACTTAAGATGTTCTCCCTTGTTAGAGAAACTTCCTGGTCTGAATTGCTTAAGCCTCCAGTCAAAGAATTGTCACTTGAGATACAGACCTGAACAACATATTCACTAATTGAGAAGTTGAAAAGCTTTCTCACTGGGCAATGACAGCAGTTCTCATGGTGAGAATAAAAACATATTACCTACCAGAGCTAACTGAATGCTAGTAGCTCAAGGTCCTACATTTGATCTTGCTGTCTGGTGTGGTGTGTGCGGAATTTGCATGCTCTCTCCATGACTGTATGGGCTTCCTCCAAAAGTTCTGCTCTCTTCCCACATCCCAGAGATGTGCTGGTAGGTTAACTGGCTGCCTTAAATCTCTCGGTACAGTAAGTGGCAAAAAAGTCAAAGATTTGATGGACATGTGAAAGATGATGTTGAGGCTAACTAAACAGGCAGTTTTATGAATCGACAAACAATCTGCTGGAGGAAATTGGTGGGTCAAGCAGAACCTATGGGAGGAATGGAATCATGAATGTTTCAGATTCAGGAGTCCAAATGCATTGTTTCAACTTGAAGTATCAACGATTCCTTTCCTCCCACAGATGTTGCTTAACTCATTGAGTTCCTCTAGCAGAATGTTTGTTGCTCCAGATTTCTGCATTCGCCATCTCTATGTCTCTATTGTACTATTCCTTGCAAAGTCTCTTTAAGATGTGACCACTTTGAAGAAGATTTCTGTTATCCTGATGCAGGGTTTTGACCTGAAATATCAGCCGTTCCTTTCCTCCCACAGATGATACTCAACTCACTGAGCTCCTTAAGCAGATTGTTTGTAGCTCCAAATTTCAGCATCTACAGTCTCTTTTATTTTCAGTTTCATTAACCAGCTTATTTCCTAACAATCCAGACCGTGGAACTAGATAAGAATTATTCACTAATGATGTAACTTAGCCAACTAGCTTTATAATTGGCTAACCTTACTGACTAGCTAGATTAACGAGAGCCACAATTTAGCATGGAAGCAAACTAGACTTCTTATTAAGCTAGATTTCCTAACAAGATAGGCTTAATAATGATCTTGGCCAGGCATCTATATGAAGAATATAGTCACAACCAACTTGCAAGCATCGATCTGTAATCCTGAAATTATCATTGAATTACACAACAGAGACCTCTAATTGAAATAATATTTTATCATGCTGATCATTGTCCCAGTATGCAAGCCAAGATAAATTCATTGAACAAGCTGAGTCCCAACACAGATAAGATTGATCAAATCCCAAAAGACGTTACACTTCTTTATTGTACTCCTGAGATCGACTTGTCATAGTCAATGCTTTGATTGTTCCCTGTTTAAGCCTAGCTATTTATATATAAAATGTACTACTTAAATATAATTCAATGAATAACATTATAGCTACAAGCATCACTCTTGGAATTAAATTAGTGGAGCAATGGGTGTGTTCAACTTAATTGGGTGACCTCTGATTCCTGTAATGTGAGCAGTAGGACATTGTACCTACTAAATTTGTTTGCTGAGAGCACTGAGCCATTGTAAATCACATGTCTTAAATCTTACGGTGTATTTGATATGATATTTCTTGGGAGGTGAAGGAGGGTCATCATTTCACGATACATTGTTGAAAGTATCCTGGCTGATAGCATCATTGTCTGCTATGGCAATGCAGATTTTCAGGAAAATAAGAAGACTTGGCCCAATATCTCTCCCCGTCGTTGGTAATATCTACAGAAAACCCTGCCTCAGGAACGCAACATCCATAAACAAATATCCCCCACCATCTGGACCATGCCATCCTATCGCAGCTAACATCAGGCTGGAGATATAGAAGTCTAATGTCACACACCACCGGGTTCAGGAACAGCTACTTTCCATCAACTGGTTAGTTCTTGAACGGACCATCAAAACAGGAATTATTACAACTTTGCAACACTTTAATTACTTTGCGATAAGATGAACTAATTTTTACTTAAATTGTATTCTTTGAAAAAGTTGTTGATAGCTTGTGTTTATTGTTTTTGTTGTGAATGTTGTATTTTTGATGCAATGTTTCTGTAATACTGCTGCAAGTTTTTCATTGCGCCTGTGCATACATGTACTTGTGCATGTGACAATACACTTGAACCTTTCTTTGTCTTTATAACAAGAACAGAAGACCTGCAACATTGGCTTTGTTTCTCTTTCCACAGATGCAGCCTCACCTGCTGAGTATTTCCAGCATTTCCTGTTTTCATTTTATATTTCCAGCGTCTCCAGTTTCTTTGCCTTTTCAAGCAGTTGGAACTTGTGGAGCAACTTTGCACAATAAAAGCAGCAACACCACACATTTCAGTAAAATGACACATAGAAGGCAAAAGAAAATTTGTTTCTGACTACAGTATGATTTGTGTTGTTATGATAGTTAGCGTGAAACTGTTACAGCTCAGGGCGTTGGAGTTTGGAGCTCAGTTCCGAGGCCATCCATTAAGTGTTTGAATGCTTCTTCCTGTGAACGCATGGCTTTTCTCCAGGTGCTCTGGTTTTCTCCCACGTTTCAAAGATGTGACTGGTTAGAAGGTTAACGTAAATTGTCTGTGATTAGGCCACAGTTAAATAGGTGGGTTTCTGAGGGGTAAAGCTCATTGGGCTGGAAAGGCCTGAACCATTCTGTATCTCTAAGTAAATAAAGGAAGAATTCAGAATTATTTTACTGATTGTTCATGTTTAAATTATATGTTATTTTTATATAAGGCTTTCTGTAAGTGCTAGAAATTAAAAGAATCTCTTTATATATCAGTCTAGAATATAAAAATTGAAGGGAAATCCTTAAGGAGCAGTTTGGAATGCAGATAAACTTTTTTTTTAAAGTATGAAAAGGTAATTCATACAATAAGTAGCATTTTTAAGCTGACTGATGTTCCTGTCCACTGTTGCTGGAGTGCAATGGCGTATGTGAAGTGTTGGTGAGATATTGAATCATTGTTTTTTGACTGGTGTGCATTTGACAATGTCACGGTATTGTTTGAAGATAACTAGAAGATTGCTTCAATGTCCTGACTGACATTCAGTTGCTCAGTCAACACCAGCAAAGACAGATTAATGAACACTTGTTCAGCACAGTGGGGCTCCTTGTCTATTCAGAGGTATCACTGCATTTACCTATGTGACAGCATACGGCACACTTCAAAGCAATGCAAGCATTTTGGCAGTTTTTGTCATTCCACTTTGAGTTTCTGAACAAATTAAGACAATGTCAGTTTCAAACACAGAGTAAACGACTAATACAACATGGAAAGCAGATCATTTAGCTCAATTGATTCAGCCAACAATTGTGTCCACCAAACTAGTCCCATTTCAAAGGTTCAATGTTTAAAGTACATTTAGTATCAAATTATGGATACCGTATATCTACAACCTTGAGATTTTTCTCCTTACAAGCAGCCACGAAAACACAGATCCAATACAATCCATGTGAAAATAAGACCGTCAAACCATCCAATGTGCAGAAAAAGAAACAAATCATGGAAAAAATAAAAGTAAGCAAATATCATTCAGAACAGAAGTTCGTGAAAGTGAGTCCACAGTCTTAAAGCCAGTCGCAGCCGGTCTAGGAGCCTATTAGTTGCAGGCCACAGCCTTAGTTCACTGCAGAGACGAGTAAACCCTGTGGAACAGTCAGCTGAACACTGGCTTGTCCCTCACCCTCACCTCTGGACCTGGCAATCTTGCCTGATACTTAAATCAGCCAAACCTCAGGTCGTCCCTCACACTTGGACCTGGGCTTTACCTCTTTGATACATTTCCCTGTGATTTAAAGTTCAAAGTGAATTTTGTTCTCAAAGTACATACACTATATGCTACCATATACAACCCAGATATTGATTTTCTTGCAGGCACACTCGATAAATCTATAGTATAATAACTATAACAGAATTGATAAAGACCACACCAACTTGGATGTTCAACCAGTTTGCAAAAGACAACAAACTGTGCAAATACAATAATAAAAATAATAGTAACAAATAAATAAGCAATAAACATTGAGAACCCCATATCGCTCTGAACCCGTGCAGGTACTTACCCAAATGTCTTTTGACTATTGTTATGTATCTGACTCAACCACTTCTCCTAGCAACTAGTTCCATACACCTACCATGCCCCGCATCAAAAGTTGTCCCTTGGTCTCTGAAATCTTTTAACCTCTCATCTTAAAACTCAGCCCTCTCTGGTTTTTAGTTCCCATTGTCTAGAAAACAAACTGAGTCCATTCACCCTTATGATTTTATCCAGCTTTATAAGGTCTTGATCTCATATACTCCAAAAAAAGAGCAGGCTGCACTTTGGTTTAATGCCCTAGCTGAATGGCCACCCCTCCAGAAGTGCAATAGGCCCTCAGAAATGTGTTGAATCATCAGTCTAGACGCCTTGCATAGAAATGCAGAAATGTTGTCTAGAAAATTAAAAAGAAACAGTTGCAATCATCTGATGGCACTCCTTTACTGAGATGACATCGGGAATGTGAACAGATGGTACAATGAAAAAAAAATGCTACTCTACAATCTGGGCTTCAATTTAGTTCCTATTTAGAACTGAAATTTATTTCAAATTCTTCATCAATTTAGTGTTAATTACTTGCCTACCACATAGCAGAAACAGAACAGATAATGAGGAACCTAGGGATATAAAGAATAGCATTGCAGAATATAAGTCACATCATCCATGATCGTCATGATGCATCCTCTGTGAATATCAGAGGTGCGGCAGTAGTTTTGGGAGTATTGGACGTGGCAACAAGAAGTATACTTGCATTAACCAATGTAAGTGTGTGAGAATACATGCAGTTTCATTTGTTCTCTCACTTCCAGCAGACTGAAATGTTTTACAATAACTTTTATTATATCTAAATGTTGAGATGGCCAATAATCCGTATCCTCCAAGTTTAGCATAGGGAGATTAACAAACAGACGACTGGCATCCAGACACTGAAGGTGATATTAAGGGCAGATCATCAAAACACTCCCCCACCCACTGGGAGGAAACTACAAAAGCTTGAAAGCACGTACCACCAGGCTCAAGGACAACTTCTGTCTGCTAGTATCAGACTCCTGAGCAGATCTCTTCAAGCTTTCACACGATAAAGTTGAAATCTTGATCTCAGAATCTACTTCATCATAGCCATTGCATCTTATTGTCTACTTCACCACAGCTTATGCATCATTATATTCCGTATTCTGTTTTTGCTTCTCCTTTTGTCCCAGCTCAGTGGTAAAATGGTATTTTATTGTAAGTGTGCGATTGTGTTGAGCATTCTGTTGTTTCAGGCTGTCGTTTCCTGCAGTGACATGGTATCGACTGGGTTCTAAAGAGAGCTGATGCACCTGGGTTGGCTTTACGGTGCCTTTCCCACCATACACGGCAGAATATTCCATTTGTTTAGTAATGAGGTTTGTAAATGTGTATATTTTGTTTGTATACTGTATTTAAGGTAAATACTGTTTATTTTGTAATATAATTGTAACTACATTGTCTGGCGTACTGACCTCTACCTTGCCGAGGCGCAGTGACAACTCGCGGATACCTCCTCTTATTTACCCCTCGATCGTGACCCCACTAAGGAGCACCAGGCCATTGTCTCCCACACCATCACCGACTTTATCCGCTCAGGGGATCTCCCATCCACTGCTACCAACCTTATAGTTCCCACACCCTGCACTTCCCGTTTCTACCTCCTACCCAAGATCCACAAACCTGCCTGTCCTGGCCAACCTATTGTCTCAGCTTGCTCCTGCCCCACCGAACTCATTTCTGCATACCTCGACACTGTTTTATCACCCCTTGTTCAATCCCTTCCGACCTATGTTCGTGACACTTCTCACGCTCTTAAACTTTTCGATGATTTTAAGTTCCCTGGCCCCCACCGCTTTATTTTCACCATGGATGTCCAGTCCTTATATACTTCCATCCCCCATCAGGAAGGTCTCAAAGCTCTACTCTTCTTTTTGGATTCCAGACCTAATCAGTTCCCCTCTACCACCACTCTGCTCGTCTAGCGGAATTAGTCCTTACTCTTAATAATTTCTCCTTTGGCTCCTCCCATTTCCTCCAAACTAAAGGTGTAGCTATGGGCACCCGTATGGGTCCTAGCTATGCCTGCCTTTTTGTTGGGTTTGTGGAACAATCTATGTTCCGTGCCTATTCTGGTATCTGTCCCCCACTTTTCCTTCGCTACATCGATGACTGCATTGGTGCTGCTTCCTGCACGCATGCAGAACTCGTTGACTTTATTAACTTTGCCTCCAACTTTCACCCTGCCCTCAAGTTTACCTGGTCCATTTCCGACACCTCCCTCCCCTTTCTAGATCTCTCTGTCTCTGTCTCTGGAGACAGCTTATCCACTGATGTCTACTATAAGCCTACTGACTCTCACAGCTATCTGGACTATTCCTCTTCTCACCCTGTCTCTTGCAAAAACGCCATCCCCTTCTCGCAATTCCTCCGTCTCCGCCGCATCTGCTCTCAGGATGAGGCTTTTCATTCTAGGACGAGGGAGATGTCTTCCTTTTTTAAAGAAAGGGGCTTCCCTTCCTCCACTATCAACTCTGCTCTTAAACGCATCTCCCCCATTTCACGTACATCTGCTCTCACTCCATCCTCCCACCACTCCACTAGGAATAGGGTTCCCCTGGTCCTTACCTACCACCCCACCAGCCTCCGGGTCCAACATATTATTCTCCGTAACTTCCGCCACCTCCAACGGGATCCCACCACTAAGCACATCTTTCCCTCCCCCCCTCTCTCTGCATTCCGCAGGGATCGCTCCCTACACAACTCCCTTGTCCATTCGTCCCCCCCATCCCTCCCCACTGATCTCCCTCCTGGCACTTATCCGTGTAAGCGGAACAAGTGCTACACATGCCCTTACACTTCCTCCCTTACCACCATTCAGGGCCCCAAACAGTCCTTCCAGGTGAGACATCACTTCACCTGTGAGTCGATTGGGGTGATATACTGCGTCCGGTGCTCCCGATGTGGCCTTTTATATATTGGTGAGACCCGACGCAGACTGGGAGACCGCCTTGCTGAACATCTACGCTCTGTCCGCCAGAGAAAGCAGGATCTCCCAGTGGCCACACATTTTAATTCCACATCCCATTCCCATTCTGACATGTCTATCCACGGCCTCCTCTACTGTAAAGATGAAGCCACACTCAGGTTGGAGGAACAACACCTTATATTCCGTCTGGGTAGCCTCCAACCTGATGGCATGAACATCGACTTCTCTAACTTCCGCTAAGGCCCCACCTCCCCCTCGTACCCCATCTGTTACTCATTTTTATGCACACATTCTTTCTCTCACTCTCCTTTTTCTCCCTCTGTCCCTCTGAATATACCTCTTGCCCATCCTCTGGGTCACCCCCCCCCCTTGTCTTTCTTCCCGGACCTCCTGTCCCATGATCCTCTCGTATTCCCTTTTGCCTATCACCTGTCCAGTTCTCGGCTCCATCCCTCCCCCTCCTGTCTTCTCCTATCATTTTGCATCTCCCCCTCCCCCTCCAGCTTTCAAAGCCCTTACTCACTCTTCTTTCAGTTAGTCCTGACGAAGGGTCTCGGCCTGAAATGTCAACTGCACCTCTTCCTATAGATGCTGCTTGGCCTGCTGCGTTCACCAGCAACTTTGATGTATGTTGCTTGTAACTACATTGTTGGGTGCATCATATTGTAACTCATGTGTAGTCTTAAGTTAACTTTGTTGGTAATTAAAGATGGTATGTCCCACTGCCTAGTAAAAGGAGCTCATCACACTCAATATGAGAGAGAAAGATAGGGGCTGCTAGGAGTTCACAATGGGACAAGAATAACTATGGAACTATTATTGTGTTTTCTTGTAGATATCATTTTGTAAATATTGGCATTTTTGTTTTCACTAATTTCACTAATATTTGTAAGTTTGATTTTTGACGCGCAGAATAAACACCCTTGCACTAAAGTGCTAAGCAACTCCAGCCATGTTTTCTTTCATCGTAACCCATGTATCTAACAATTATTGTCACAAGTGCTGAGATACAGACCAATACTTTCTTTTACATGTCCTCTATATAGATCACTCTGTTACAACAGTCATGGAGATAGTTCAAGGGGAAACTATAACAGAGTGCTAAATAAAGTTTTACAGTTACAGTGAAACAGGAGTGTAGGTAGAGAGTCAGAGAAAGTAAAGAGGCCTTGGCCATGACAAGGACATTGTAAAGTCAAGAGTTCATCTTTATCGTACAAGAGATCCATTCAATTGTCTTATAATAATGGGATAGAAGCTGTCCTTGAGCCTGGTACTCATGTTTTAAAATGGTCTGTATGGATGGCATGCAAATCAAAGTTTTTTATTGTATCTTGATAGATGAAACAATAAACCAGTCATCAATTGCACTCAGCAGGTTAGGCATCAGTGGAAAATGAAACAGCATTAAAGCTTCACTCAAAGACCTCCTTTTTGTTCTAGGCCGTCAGTCTAAGACCTCCAGAGTTTTATTTCAGATTCTCAGCATCTCCAGCTTTTTCTCAATATTATTATTTTCATTTTGATCCCAGAGACAGATTGAAACATCGAGGGAGAAGTAAAAGTGTCTACAGGTGGAATTCAGGAGCTCAGAAATCAGATAGCTGAAGATGTGTCCATCAAATTTGAAGATTCTCCAAGGAATTGGTTGTTGTGGCTCTTATTTTATATAATATACTTAGATTTTCTCTGTATCTTTGAATAAGAACAAATAAAGGGAAATTTCCATTATAAGAGCTTTGCAGAGCTGGCTTCATTTTATTCATTTTATTAACTTACAATTCCAGTCTCTTACCAGGATGAAGTAACACTCTACAGTCTAATATCTTGGGAGTTTCCTACATAGCATCAATTTACAATGTGTGCAGCAATAGCTGGTATGAAGTTAGAATCTTCATAAAAGTCAACCAATGATAGATGTTCTAAATCACAGAATGAATTGCACTCTAAAAGGCATTTCATTGGTTGTGAAATATTATGCAATGTCCTGAAGGCATAGAAAGAACTGGAACACAACATCTTTCTTAACTCTAGAAGACTCCCAACAATTGAGAGCAGTTCCCAATGCCCCTCTTCATCTTCTCAAGCAGTTCCTCAAAGGAGGCAGAGGAATTTGGCATGACCCTGTTGACCCTTATCATTTTTTTATAGATGCACCATAAAATATCATCCTACTCAGGAGGCATCACAGCTTTGTACGGCAATTGCTCTGCCTGAGACGGCAAAAAAAAATGAACAGTATTGTAGACAGCTAAGCACATCACAGAAATCAGCCTCCCCTCCATGGATCCTGTCTACATCTCACTGTAGAAGTAAAGCAACCAGCAGAAGTGAAGACCCCACCTATCCCAGATATTGTCCATTCTCCCCTTTCCCACTGGGCAGAAGATACAAAAGTCTGAAGGTGCATACTATCTTGCTCTTGTTTGCTTGTTTTTACTTAAATTATTGTAACTTATAGTATATTTTATGTCTTGCACTATACTGTTCCCATAATACAACATATTTCATGTCATATGTCAGTGATAATAAACCCAATTCAGTGATTCTGGGCTAAAAGACAGCTTCTATTCCACATTTATAAGAATATTGGACAATGTGCTAGTATGATCAGATGGGCTTAACTTTACAATCTATCTCGTCATTGCCTTTGCACCTTATTGTCTACATGCTCTTCACTTTCTCTGTTCCTGTAGCACTCTACTCTGCATGCTGCTATTGCTTTTCTCTTGTACGACCTCAATACACTGACGTGATGAAATGATCTACATAGGTGGAAGCTCCATTATACATCCTCTCTCTTGTTTTTATGTTGCCTTTGACTTCCAATTCAGCCACAGTTGTGACATCCTGGCTTTAGAACATTTCTTCTTTGAGATATATCTAACCATGCCTTCTGAACTGCTCCCAGAAATTGCAGCCATTGTTGTTCTGCTGTCATCCCTGCTTATGTCCCCTTCCAATCAACTTCAGCCAGCTCTTAACTTGTGCCTCTATAACTCCCTTTATGTCACTGTAATACTGATACATCTGACTTTAGCTTCTCCCTCACAAATTGCAGGGGGAATTCTATCATATTATGATCACTGCCTCCTAAAGCTCCTTCATCAAATTCGATTCATTACACAACACCCAGTCCAGAATAGCCTTTTTCCTCGGGGCTGAACCACAAGCTGCTCTAAAAAGCCATCTAACAAGCATTCTACACATTCTGTCTCCTGGGATAGAGCACCAACCTGATTTTCCCAATCTGCCTGCATACTGAAATCCCCTATCACTGTCATAACATCGCCCTTTTTAAATGCCTTTTCTACCTTCCTTTGAAATTTGTAGCCCACATCCTGGTTACTGATCGGAGGCCCGTATGTAACTCCCATCAGCGTCTTTTTACCCTTGAAGTTTCTTAACTCTACCCACATGTACATTTTCTAATCATATGTCACCTCTTTCTAAGGACTAAATTACATTTTTTACTAACAGAGCCACTCCTCCCCTCTGCCTGCGTGCTTTGTCCTTTCGATACAATGTGTATCTTTGGAATTAAGTTCCCAACTATAATCTTCTTTTAGCCATTACTCAGTGATACACATAAGGTCCTACCTGCCAAAATGAAACTGCACTACAAGATCATCTACATTTTTCTGTACCCTGCATGCATGCATGCATTCAAATATAACACCTTCAGTCCTGTATTGTTCATCCTTTTCGGATTTTGTCCGCACATTACACTGCATCTCACCCCACTGACTGCAGTTTTGCCCAAAGATCTGCCTGTCCTTTCTGTCAGTCTCTCACAGTGCTTATCATTTTCCTCTTGCCCATCCTCCCTTACATATCTATAACATTCCCCGAGCCTCCTGCCACCCATTATCCCATTAACCCACCAAAATGCACAGCTTTGGGATTGGGAAGAAATTGTCCACCAACAATTAACCCATCTGATCTCAGGTGGAAATGCAAAATCCACACAGACAGCACCAGGGATAGATTAAACAGGGGTTAGTGGAGCAGTAAGACAGGTGAAGTACTAATGTACTTCCATCCTCTTCAGTGGATTCTGAGGTGACTGATGATGTCAACGTAGGACCTGCAGACTCCACCATAGGAGTAGTGTGATGAGCCATCTGGCTGTGTTAGATTTGAGCTTCCAAGCTCTCAATGTAATGACTTGAAATTCTCAGTACTATAAGTTGTTATAAGCAGCTGATTCACAGTAGTGTATGCGGATGCTGCATTCTTTCCGAGGAGGCTTTGAAGACTAAATTCTTTTTTTGCTTGTGAGTGACAAATGTGATGTTTCTCAGAGACTGGGCTCAGCAGGCAAGGGTATGACTTACCTAATGAAACCAAATGAGTGTAATCAGGGTTTCAGTGATTGAAATGTAGGTCTTGGAGGGGATTTGCTGTCTTTTTTCACTTCATTTTACAGGTGATATGGAGGATTTTACTAGAATACAACTGGTGTTACGCAGTGATTTAAGATGTCTGCTGTTGGATTCTACTAAATAGAAAAATGTACGTGCTTCACCAGCACATCTGCAGTCCATCTCAGCTCAATTCAAGTCCTATGGTGTGAATTCACAAACACTATTTTGTAACTCTAATAACTTCAGGGTGCCTATTTGTCATCGTAAATGTCAACTGTTGATTTCCCTCTGGAGCAACAAACAATTTTTCTGAAGAATTGAGCTGGTCAAGTATCATCTGCGTAAGAAAAGGAATCGATGTTTAAGGCCATTTCCGACCTGATGCAGGGTTTCAAACTGAAACTTTCATAGGTTTTTTTTCATCCTACAAGCGCTGCTCAATCTGCTGAATTCCTCCAGCAGTCTGTTCTTTTTTGGTCCAGATTCCAAATGTCTGCTTCATCTCAAGTTTTTTTGGGGAACACAAGGTTTGGGTGGGTTTCAGGAAACTGACTGATACACCATTGACAAGACTTTTGAATATCTCTCTTCTTGGCTGGAATCCTCTGACATGGCATCTTTCTCAGCCAAATTATCTGTGGTTCATTGGCTGGCACCATACCTCACAGTTTTGAACGACCTGTGGCCAAATGCCAGCTTCAATGCCGAGAGCTCCATTGTTAACTCCACGTACTCGTTATACTTGCTATGCTCTCTCCTCCCTGTTCTCCTGCCTCCCACAAACTCGCCAAAGAATACAGAAAGCTTCACTCTTTAAGAAAGGAGAAAGGCAGCAGAAAGGAAATTATAGACCAGTTAGCCTGACCTCAGTGGTTGGGAAGATGTTGGCATCAATTGATAAGGATGAGGTGATGGAGTACTTGGTGACACAGGACAAGATAAGACAGAGTCAGCATGGTTTCCTTCATGGAAAATCCTGCATGGCAAACCGGTTGGAATTCTTTGAGGAGATTACAAGTAGGAAAGATAAAGGGGATGCAGTGGATGTTGTATATTTGGTCTTTCAGAAGGCCTTCAACAAGGTGCCACATTTGAGGCTACTTACAAAGTTAAGAGCTCATGGTATTACAAGAAAGTTACTAACGTGGTTAGAGCATTGGCTGATTGGTAGGAGGAAGCGAGTGGGAATGAAAGGATCCATTTCTGGTTGGCTGCCAATGACTAGTGGTGTTCCGCAGGGATCGGTGTTAGGACCACTTCTTTTTATGCTGTATATAAATGATTTAGATAATGGAATGGATGGCTTGGTTGCCAGTTTTACAGATGATATGAAGATTGGTGGAGGGGCAGGTAGTGTTGAGGAAATAGGTAGGATGCAGAAGGACTTAGGCAGATTCGGAGAATGGGCAAGAAATTGGCAAATTAAATTGGTCATGCACTTCGATAAAATCCAGGAATCTGAGATGCAGAGGTGCTTGGGAGTACTTGCGCAGAAAACCCTGAAGGTTAACTTGCAGGTTGAGTTGGTGGTGAGGAAGGAAAATGCCACGTTAGCATTCATTTCAAGAGGTTTAGAATACAAGTGCAAGGATGTGATGCTGAGGCTTTATAAGGCACTGGTGAGGCCTCACCTTGAGTATTGTGAACAGTTTTGGGCCTCTCGTCTTAGAAAAGATGTGCTGGCATTGGAAAGGGTCCAGAGGGCATTCACAAGGATGAATCTAGGAATGAAAGGGTTATCATACAAGGAATGTTTGATGGTTCTGGGTCTGTACTCGCTGGAATTCAGAAGGATGGGGGGTGTATCTCATTGGAACCTTTCAAATGTTGAAAGGCCTAGACAGAAAAGATGTGAAAGGATGTTTCTCATGGTGGGAGAGTCTATGACAAGAGCGCACAGCTTCAGGATAAAGGAGCACCCTTTCAAAACAGAGCTGCAGAGAAATATCTTCATCCAATGGGTGGTGAATTTGTGGAATTTGTTGTCACATGCAGTTGTAGAGGCCAAGTCATTGGGTGTATTTAAGGTATTTAAGGAAGAGATTGACAGGTTCTTCATTGGACATGGCATCAAAGGTTACTAGGAGGAGGCTGGGAAATGGGATTGAGGAGGAGATAGAAAAAAAGGATCAGCCATGATTGAATGGCGGAGCAGACTCGATGGGCCAGATGGCCTAATTCTGCTCCTACATCTCATAGAAACATAGAAAATAGGTGCAGGAGTAGGCCATTCGGCCCTTCGAGCCTGCACCGCCATTCAGTATGATCATGGCTGATCATCCAACTCAGAACCCTGTACCAGCCTTCCCTCCATACCCGCTGATCCCTTTAGCCACAAGGGCCATATCTAACTCCCTCGTCCCTTTAGCCACAAGGGCCATATCTAACTCCCTCTAAATAAGTCTAAAGATGCTGGAATCTGATAAAATGAAGTGCTAGAAGAATTTGGCCAGTAAAGCAGCATCCTGGAAAGAGAAACCAATCAAAGCTTTGGGATGGAAAGTTTTGTTTATCAAGTTATAGTGAGAGAAAAAGCCCTTCAGCTTGCTGAGGCTGCACTAACCACCAACCAAATGTTTAAGTGAATCCTTCATTGATCACATTGATATCAACTCCTCAGCCAGTTCCTTCACATGTATAGATCTCTAAGGACATTTATAACAGGCATTGCCTCAGGATGGTGACATTCGTCATTAGGGACTTCCACCATCTTGGCTGTGTCCTCTTCTCGATTCTGCCATTTGGCAGGAAGTACAGAAGCCTGAAGATCCACACCTCCAGATTCAACAGCACTTCTTCCCCACTGCCATTTGGTTCCTGAACTGAACCGAAAAACATTCCCAATGACTTAATATTAGTTTCTTTCTCTTAATCCTGATCTAATGTAATTATGTTGATTTTGTTATTTATTTTGCAAATGTAAGTTCCGTGTAACTTGTGTTAATTTTATTTTGTGTTAACCAATATTTGCCCTCATTTTATAATGTACTGGGTTACTGCTGGGAAAAAAAAACACATTTTCATTACATTTATAAACTGGGTAAGGAAAGCCTATGACAAAAATCGAAACTTTAGTTTAGGATTGTGGTTGAGAATTTTCAAGGCTGACTTTGTCTCGGTTTAGGACACTGGGGAAATGAGCGGAAATGGGAGTAGGTTGAGCAGTTGAATGAGATAACTAATGATATTATAAAATGGCAGGATAGTCTCAAGGGGCTAATGACCTCTTAGAAAAGCAGAATAAATAGAAGCTGATCTGTTATAAATCGATGCAATCTTAATATACCCCGGATGTGAATTCTTGGTAGAAATTCAGCCTCAGTAGCTTGTACTAAACACACAACAGTGAGTATACATTTGCTTCATAGAGGTTCAACTCCTACAGCACAGAAGGCAAGCAACTTGACCTAACTCCTCCATACTGACCAAGGAACCTAGCCGAGATAGTCCTCAACCAGGTCATGGCTATATAGGTCCCAGCGTTCCTTAGACACGGAGAACCAATAAACTTACAGAGTACCATGTCCAATGATACCACATTAGCTCAGATCATTCAGTCTGTAGCTCTATGGAGATCCACTTGTGGTCAGCATATTAATGACATATCTGTCTAGTCAAAATCTTGCATATTTGAGCTGTGCATATCTTTCACTTGCATATCCGTCACTTACATATCTATCCAGCTAAATGCAGAATCCAAAACAAGCTTGCATGCAACTGACCTCCTGAGCCACCCACTGACCAGATTCAGGACAAAACAGGTGAGTGTGTTTTCTGCAAGCAAAACTGCAGTTTTCACCCTGTATTTTTTACAATCATTTTCAAACAAATTATTTTGAGATGACCCAGCTCAAATTCAGAGAAGCTCTGTGGACATAGCTAAATGTGCCTTGCATAGAGTTCCTGAGTTCCAGCCAAACTGTTTTAGGAACGTATGCATGATCTTGACTGGTAATTAGCAATTGGTTTATTTTTGTCACATGTACCGAGGTACAGTGACAAACTTTGTTTTGTGTGTCATCTAGACAGATCACTCCATACAGAAGTACACTGATGTAGTTCAAAAGCAAAAGAAATAGCAGAATGCGGAATGCACTGTTACAGTGACAGAGGAAGTGCAGTGCAGGTAATCAAGAAGGTGAAAAGGCCACAATGATTAAATTGAGAAATGCTAGGGAACTGTTCAATCGTCTTATAACCATGGGATAGAATCTGCCCTTGTGCCTGGTGGTACATGCTTTCAGGCTTTTGCATCTTCTGCACGATAGGAAAGAGGAAAAGAGAGAATGTCCAGTTGGGAGGGGCTTTGATTATGTTGGCTGCTTTCCCAAGCCAGTGGGAAGAGTAGACAGAGTCAGTGAAGGGAAGTCTGGTTTTCACGATAGACTAGGATGTGCTCACAATTCTCTGCAAGTTCTTACGGTCCCAGGAAGAGCAGTTGCAAAATTAAAGCTGATATCCATCTATGTTGTAGAGTGATTTCTGCGGCTGCAGACGAACCTGAATGTTTCTAATGTAAGACGTAACTCCTCTCAAGCCAGCTCCCATACTCATCTGCCTACCAGTAAATTATCCAGCTGACACATCTGCTGAGTTTCTGATTTTCACTTTAGTTCTCAGGAAAGATTTTTGTGAAGTGTTTTTTTTCGTCTGTCTCCATCTCAGCAGCTCCTGATTTTGATCAAAAGAAAGAGCAAAAACTTCTACAGTAAAGACCAGATTGGATTAAATCGTTTCCTGTCCTAGACCTGTTATCCTGTTGAATTTCAGATGCAAAATAAACAATGCTTGGAGATGGGCACAACACAAGCTAATCCTCACTCCCCATGGGGAATGGTATGGTAGCATCATAGATAAACCACACACCCAGCAGCTGGAGTTCTGAGGGACAAGAGTTCAAATCTCTCTATGTTAACAAGAGGAATTAAATAAAACTGTGATTCAGAAAAAAATCAGATTTCAAAAATCTCAATATTATTATTTAAAAAGTTTCCTGGTTTCAGGGTAATAAATCTGTCATCCTTACCTAGCCTGGCCTCCATGTGACTTCAGACCTACCTGGATCTTAAAAGCGCCCCAGTTCAGGGGCTCTAACAGCAGGGAATGTAGGTGGTATCTATATCCTGTCATAATATCAGGTGCAGCCCCATACTTTCAGCACCCCCCCACGAAAAAAAAGGCAGAATAATCCCCTTGAACCTATTCAATGATTCAGTTGAATCACTGCTCAGCCCTTAACTCTTTCTAGCTCATGTTTGCCAAGTAAAAGCCTATCACTGGAACACAAGAAAATAGGAGAGGCACTAGGCCACTCATCCTCTTAAGCCTGTCCTGCCATTCAATCTGATCATTGTTGACCTGAATTGGCTTATTTTCTGTCAGTTCCCCATTTCCCTCAATTCCTTAAGTTTTCTATCTCCACCTGAAATATATCAAATGATCTGACATCCACCACCCGTGGGGGCAGAACATTCCAGAGGTTCACTTGGCCTCTGACTAGACAAATTTCTATTCATGTCATGTTTAAGTAACCAGCCCCTATCTTGCAGTTATATACCCTTGTCTGTAATTCTCAATTTTCAATTATAATACCATTGTCTGCTAATTTTCAATTATGATCTTGTATGTTTTTGGAATGAAATGTCTCCTGACGTCACCCTCAAGGAGCTTGGATTTAATCTTAGGACTTTCACCTTGATTTTTGTATTGTCACCTTCATACCTTAAAATTGGAGAAGATAATCAGGGAGTTCTGCCACCCCAGTTGTTTTCTCTTTTCCCTCCTCTCTCTGGGCAGATTAGATATGACCAGATCTAAGGGCAGCTTCTGTCCTGCTGGTACCAGCTTAAGTGCACCTCTCATGTGCTAACAGATGAAGTCTTGCACTCTTGACCACTCTATCGACCTCATGATAGCCCTTGAACTTCATTTGTCAACCTGCACTGCACTGTCCTCTGTAACTGTAACACTATATTCAGCATTCTGATTTCTTTTTGCTGCCCCAGTGTACTTACTTATGGCATTATCTGCCTGGATGGCATGCAAAAGAAATAATTTTTACTATATCTCAGTACATATGACAGTAATAAACCAGTATCAATACCATATCATAGAACTACTAAGTCTCCCAAGGAGATTTATCCTGTGAATTCCATGCTCCCTGAACAGCTGTTGAGTCACATTCCTCTATTCCACTCACAACACGCTGGAGGAACTCAGCAGGTCAGGCAGCATCTGTGGAAACGATCAGTCAACGTTTTGGGCCGGAACCCTTCATCAAGACTCCTACTTCTTCCACTTTCACTACTCCTCTATTCCACTGCCTGGTAACATTTAGTTTGTGTGTCTATGCAGTTCTTTTGTTGATACGGTTCCAGCCCTCTCAAAGGAAGTGAATTCTGGACCAACACCTATCTGGAAATGTTTTTTTTTACTCAGATCTCAGCTCTATCGTTTAAACCCATGCCCCTTAGTCCTTGAGCCATCCATCAATGCAAAATTTGGACTTCCATTTATTACTTCTAAACTTAGATTCTTCTATACCTCTGTCAATTCCTCTCTCAATCTTCTTTGGCTGAAGGAAAACAATATTGTTTTCTTGAGTTTAATTTTGTGGTTGAAACTCCTTACTCCAAGAACAATTCTTGGAAATCATTCCTAAATTCTTCCTCAGACCTTGCATTCATCTTGAAGAGTGGTAGACAATGTTCCCTCTTAGGTGTGTGCGTGTGTGCATACACACATCTTTTGCTACTAGCCCACAAAGGAACTTAAACTGCACAGGAAAGGTTGTCACTCCCTAACTCATTGGCATGTTAAGTATATTTCACGATCGTACACAGTCACATTTCCTCCTCCGGTTTCTGATGCAAATGGTGTTGACAACATGGAGTTTGTGATGATTTGTCTGCAGATTTTAGAACTGGCTTATTTATACTCTTACATTGAATAAATTATTCAATGCACACATTTTTTTGCTGTCACTTGGCAACAAAAAATTGTACAGCACAAGATTTTTGTGCATACAGGCCACTACAAATTAGAGGGGACATCTGTGGTAGAATATGGAATCATGCAGTATGGAAAAATGATCTTTGTCCAGTTAAATCCAAACCGGGCATTAAGCACTTAATTACAACAATCTTGCACTACTCCTGTTCCCTCCCCCTACATTCCCATCTACTCCCACCAGGTCATACCACTCATCGGCATACTAGGGGCAATTTACAGTGGCCAATTAAACTATTGACCCACTAATCTTTGGAAGAAGAAAAAGAAAGCTCTTAACTCCGAGTGGAGTCATCGGGACGCCGTCTTGACAGCATTTTTTTAGCAGGCTTTCTTATTTTTACGAGGCCGAGTTGATAGTTCGACGCTCAACTCAGCACAGTTGGAAAGCGTGCAAGGGAGCCGACTGGATTAAAACTCAGGAGCCTTTGCTCCGAAGTCTGGTGCTGATGCCACTATGCCACCAGCCGGCACTCATCCTTGGGATGAGGAAGAAAACCAGAGTTTCCAAACTACAGAATCATTAGACTAGATTAGATTAGATTAGATTCAACTTTATTGTCATTGTGCCAAGTACAGATACAAGAAGGAAATCTGAGTAAAGTGGATAAATAAAAATTCAATTGTCACCATACTGAATAGAAACTGAAAATCTGGCTTAACTAACAGACTGAATCAAGTGGATCAAAGATAATCAGCATGGAAAGCAAATTAAAGAGAGCTTCAATAGTAGTTGGAAAGGTTGTCCAATCCACTGAGAACCCCATTAGTAATGAAATTTCCACAGGCAAGAGCTCCAAGAATGACGGGGAGCAAGACAGTATAAATATTCAGACTCAACTTTTGATGTCTATTGGTGATCACTTGCTAGAATATGATGCTGAGATGTACATGAATTAATGTGAGTGTCCATTACAAACGTAATGCCATTACAAAAGTCCATTGTCTTTTAAAGTTAAATTGGATAGATATATGGACAGGAAAGGAATGGAGGGTTATCAGCTGAGTGAAGGTCGGTGGGACTAGGAGAGAGTAAGAGTTTGGCACAGACTAGAAGGGCCAAGATGGCCTGTTTCCATGCTGTAATGGTTATATGGTTATATATTATATAAAGCCAATGAAATGCAATTAGCATCTAACTAGAAATGCAAAGAATAGTGTTATTTACAAAATAACTGTGAATAAGAAGTAAGTGCTACAGCACACAAATACAAAGGTACTGAGGCAGTACAATATGGGTGCAATACTGCTTAGTGTTGTGATGTGAGGTTCAGCAGGGTCACAGCCTCAGGGAAGAAGATCTTCCTGTGCCTACTGGTGCGGGAACAGAGGCTCCTGTAGTGCCTATCGGATGGGAGGAGAGTGAAAAGTCCATGGTTAGGGTGAGATGCATCCCTGATAATGCTTTTCGCCCTGCCCAGGCAGCGTTTATGGTAGATGTTCTTAATGGTAGGCAATTGGGTGCCGATAAGCAGCTGGGCAGTTTTCACCACATGCTGGAGTGCTTTGCAGTCCAATACCGGACAGTTGCCATACCACACTGATGCAGTTGGTGAGTATGCTCTCATGGTACAGTGGTAAAAGTCCGTCAGTATCCTGGGACAGAGGTGAGCTTCCTTGATGCTCTGCAGGAAATAAAGGCGCTGTTGCTTTGATTAGGATGAAGGAGTTCAGGGACTAGGTGAGATCCTTGGAAATGTGGACACCAAAGAATTTGAAGCTTGATACACGCTCCACTACAGCTCCGTTGATGTAGATGGGGACATGAGTGTGGCTCCTAGCATGCCCGTAGTCCACAATGATCTCTGGGTGTTAAGGGCCAGGTTGTTATCAGCACACCACACGGCCAGGTGCTGGTCATAGGAGGAACATGCAAACTCCACACAGAGAGCATCAGAAATTAGGATGAAGCCCATATCACTGGTAGTTTGAGTAAGTTGTTCTACCAACTGTGACAAGGCATTCAAGGGTAGTTAGACATTTCCAGTCCTGTTTACATTTTAGTTTGCTGAGTCTGGAAAACACACCTTCTGGGTTACTAGCAGATGTTGCACTGCCACAACTCAATATCTAGCTCTTTCCTTCCCCCACCTACTGTGCTTTTTAAGATTTAGTGAACCAGCCACATTTAGCTTATAATAGACCATTAACTGCTTTGAGGACTGATCAGGGCATTTAAAGGATGGACTGCAAACTGACTCAAGACCCCAAAACCATTAAATCTGGAAGATAACAGGATCAAAAACACATGTCCAGATCCATCTATCATTTCCCTATCTTCATTTTTCCCATTACCATTTCCTCTTTTCTCCCTTGTGTGTTTATTCAATTTCTCTGCTTTTCCTTCAAGCACCCCCTGTGGTGTAAGTTCCACACAGGACCTGCCTTTTTCATTCCGTTTCTTAAGAGTATAGCTAAAACTCTCCACAGTTCCTCGAGGATCAAAGAAGCTACTCTACTAGGGTGTCTTTCTCTGAATAAATATTTTAGTTTGAAGATGCCAGGCATCATCCTTACAAATTTTACAAAGCTTGCATATGAATAGGATGTTAATAACCTCCAATTTTATATCTTGAGAGTACCACCGATTAATTCAGTCTAACACCCTCTGACTTAAAATATTTTTGAATCTTTAACCTACTTATTGTTGTGTTCAGCTGCAACTTGTCTCCAACCATTACGCGCAACATTTATTATCTACTAAGGAGCTGCCTCGAGAACGCAACATCCACCATCAAGGATTGCCACTATCCTTGCCGTGCCATCTTCTCACAGCTGGCATCGGGCAGGAGGTACAAGAGCCCGAAGTTCCACTCCACCAGGTTCAAGAATAGCTACTTCCCTTCAGCTATTTGGGTTCCTGAACCAACCTGTAGAGCCATAATTACTGCCTCAGTGCAGCAACACCATAACCACTTTGCAATGAAATTGACCATTTTTGCTATATTTATACATTTGTATAATTTTGCAAAATTAATGTTGTTATTTATGTTTTTCTGGTAAATGTGCCCTTAATACAATGCAATGTGCCTGTGATGCTGCTGCAAGTAAGCTTTTCATTGGACCTTTTGTATATATGTGCATGGGCATATGAGAATAGATCATCTTCGAACTGTCTGGTTAGTATGTCAGTCCAGATGTTTGAAGGTACCTTTTCCTATTATCTCTGGCCCACAAGTAGAAACTCCTTATATCCAACATCCTTTCACTTGCAGTACCTCATTAGCCCCTTGCTTAGGATGTTAAAATAAAATAAATATAATATGATAAGTCTTGTTTTCAAATCTCTCCAAGACTACATGCCCTCTTTTCTCTGCAATTTCCCTAGATACCCTGTAACTCAGAATCAGAATCAGAATCAGGTTTATTATCACCGGCATGTGATGTGAAATCTGTTAACTTAGCAGCAGCAGTTCAATGAAATACATAATCTAGCAGAGAGAGAAAAAAATAACAATAATAAATAAAACATAATAATAAATAAACAAGTAAATCAATTATGTGTATTGAATACATATTTTTAAAATGTGCAAAAAACAGAAATACCGTATATTAAAAAGAAGTAAGGTAGTGTTCAAAGCTTCAAATGCATTTAGGAATCGGATGGCAGAGGGAAGAAGCTGTTCCTGAATCACTGAGTGTGTGCCTTCAGGCTTCTGTACCTCCTACCTGATGGTAACAGTGAGAAAAGGGCATGCCCTGGGTGCTGGAGGTCCTTAATAATGGACGCTGCCTTTCTGAGACACCGCTCCCTAAAGATGTCCTGGGTACTCTTCACAATCCCTCAAATTTTCTTCACTCTCAGTTTAATCTTGGTACCATTAAATACTATATATGTTATGTATTTAAGCTTTGGAATGCCCTCCCTTATCATATTTCCAAGTTTTCTCCTTAAGCCTACCTCTTTGACTAAGATTTTGTGTGCAATCCTAATATAACCTTATGTAGGTTGTTGTCAGTTCTTTTTTGATGATAATTTTGTGATGTTTCATTGTGTGAACTGTGCCAGAAAAATACAATATGTTGTAGGGAAGGTGCCTGTAATCATATCTTCAGAGTCGGACGAGCTGGGCTTACGATACCAGGGCTGGTAGCTGTTTAATAATGGTACTTCTATGGTTACTGAATTGAGATATGAATCATAGCTTATTGTTCTAGTGTGCTGTGAAAGAATCAATGGCTTTATAACTGTGCAAGTTGTGAGGGAAATGTGACAGAGGGAAGGATGCTAAAGTTAGTTGCTGAACATTTGTGAACTTGAATCTTTGAGTTCCTTGGAGTGAACATCCCCAACAGACTATACTAGTCTATCCACGTAGATGCCATAGTCATAAGAACTCACCAGTGTCTCTACTTCCTGATGAGGTGAAAGAACTTTGGCATGTCCCTTTTGAACCTTACCATTTTATATTTATGCACTACAGAAAGCATCCAATCCAGATACATCAAGGCTTCATATGTCAACTGCCCTGCCTATGACCGCAAGAAACTTCAAAGAGTTGTGGACACAGCTCAGCACATCACAGAAACTGACCACCCCTCCAATGAACACACATAAAAACTGCTGGTAGAGGAGGCCGTGGATAGACATATCAGAATGGGAATGGGACGTGGAATTAAAATGTGTGGCCACTGGGAGATCCTACTTTCTCTAGCGGACAGAGCGTAGGTGTTCAGCAAGATGGTCTCCAGAGACCACCAGAGAAAGCAGGATCTCCCAGTGGCCACACATTTTAATTCCACATCCCATTCCCATTCTGATATGTCTATCCACGGCCTCCTCTACTGTCAAGATGAAGCCACACTCAGGTTGGAGGAACAACACCTTATATTCCGTCTGAGTAGCCTCTAAACTGATGGCATGAACATTGACTTCTCAAACTTCCACTAATGCCCCACCTCCCCTTCATATCCCATCCGTTATTTATTTATTTTTTATTATTATTAATTTTTTTTCTCTCTCTCTTTTTTCTCCCTCTGTCCCTCTCACTCTACTGCTTGCCCATCCTCTAGGCTTCCCCCCTTTCTTTCTCCCTAGGCCTCCCGTCCCATGATCCTCTCATATCCCTTTTGCCAATCAACTTTCCAGCTCTTGGCTCCATCCCTCCCCCTCCTGTCTTCTCCTATCATTTTGGATCTCCCCTTCCCCCTCCCACTTTCAAATCTCTTACTATCTTTTCTTTCAGTTAGTCCTGATGAAGGGTCTCGGCCCGAAACGTCGACTGTACCTCTTCCTAGAGATGCTGCCTGGCCTGCTGCGTTCACCAGAAATTTGTATGTGTGTTGCTTGAAATTCCAGCATCTGCAGATTTCCTTGTGTTTGCATTTTTAATTACAACCCTCCAATGAGTTAGCCTATACTCCTCGCTGCCTTAAACAACTTAATTTTATCTATTTTAATGAGGATGTTTAATTTACAACTGAAGATGCTGCCAGATCACCAACCTACGCAGCTAGGATCTGTATAATGATAAAACAACGATTCGACATGATAGCCAGACAGTCAGTGTGTGAGTTTACCAATGATCTCAGAATTAGACTCACTGGCATATGTCATGAGATTTGTTGTTTTGTGGCAGTACATTGCAATACATAACAACGAAAGCTATAAATTACAATAAGAAGCGTAAATGTAAAAATTAATTAATAAGTAGTGTAAAAATACAGGGGAAGTGTTTATGGGCTCATTGTCTGATGGCAGAAAGCAATAAGAGGTTCCTGAAACACTGAGTGCATGTCTTGGGCTTCGATACCTCCTCCTCAATGGTAGCAATGAGAAGAGGGCATATACTGGTTGATGGAGGTCCTTAATAATGTATGCTGCCTTTTTGAGGCGTTGACCTTTGAAGGTGTCCGGGATACTGGGGAGGCTGGTGCCCATGACAGAGCTAGCTGAGTTTACAAATTTCTGCAGCTTTTACTGATCCTGCGCAGTGGCCTCTCCAAACCAGATAGTGATGCAAACAGTTAGAAAGAACTCTCCATGGTACATGTGTAGAAATTTTCAAGTGTCTTTGTTGACATACCAATTCCCCTGAAAATCTTAATAAAATATATCTACTGCTGGGCCTAAATTGCTCATCTTTTGCACTTATGAGCCCTCGATGAGGACTGGTGTGTGTTCCTTCTACTTCCCCTTCCTGAAGTCTACATTCAATTCCTTGGTCTTACTGACGTTGAGTGCTAGAATGTTACTGAGATACCACTCAACCAGGTGATCTATCTTGCTCCTGTATGCCTCCTCTTTACAATAGTTGTATGCTCGGCATCTTTATAGATAGTGTTTGAGCTGTGCCTCGCCACAAAGTTGTAGATGCAAATAGAGCAGAGCAGTGGGCTAAGCACGCATCTTTGAGGTGCACCAGTGCTGATTGTCAGCAAGGAGATGTTATTTCTCATCCACACAGACTGGTGCCTCCTGCTGAGGAAGTCAAGAATTCAGTTGCAGAGGGAGGTACAGAGGCCCAGGATTTTGAGCTTGTTGATTGGAACGAAGGGTATGAATGTTTTGAACGTTGAGCTGATATCAACAGACAGCAGCCTGATGTAGGTATTGCTATTGTTTAAGTGATCCAGGGCCGAGTGGAGGGCCCATAAGATTGCATCTGCTGTAGACTTATTGTGGTAATGGGCAACTTGCACCAGGTCCGGGACCTTGCTTGGGCAGGAGCTGATTCTAGCCATGACCAACATCCAAAAGCTCTTCATCACTGTAGATGTGAGTGCCACTGGGCAATAGTTGTTAAAGCAGCTTACCCTGCTGTTCTTGGGCACTGATATGATCATTGCCTTTTTGAAGCAGGTGGAAACCTCTGACAGCAGAAATGAAATTGAAGATGTCCTTGAATACTCCCACCAGATGGTTAGCACAGATTTTCAGAGCCCTACTGGGTACACCATCAGGGCCAGGTGCCTTGCGACAGATCACCCTGCTGATAGATGTTCTGACATTGGTTCAAGACACAGATCACTGGGTCACCAGATGTTACAGAGACCTAAGCAGCCCTGATCAAAATTTCTGTTATTGTGAATAGCTTAGCGAGTAAAAGATGACCTGATTTCCAAAAGGCATAAAGTTAAAAATGACACATTTCTTTAATATTTTAAGCACGATTACTTCTTTATTTCCATCTTTTACAGTTTCAAAATAACAAAAAAGGAAAAAGGCCTGAAGCAAAAGTTTGGGCACCCTGCATGGTCAGTACATAGAAAAACCCCCTTTGGTGAGTATCACAGCTTGTAAACACTTTCTGTAGCCAGCTAAGAGTCTTTCAATTCTTGTTTAGGGGATTTTCGCCCATTCTTCCTTGCAAAAGGCTTCTAGTTCTGTGAGATTCTTGGGCCGTCTTGCATGCACTGCTCTTTTGAGGTCTATCCACAGATTTTCGATGATGTTTAAGTCGGGGGATTGTGAGGGCCATGGAAAAACCTTCAGCTTGCGTCTCTTAAGGTAGTCCTTTGTGGATTTTGAGCTGAGTTTAGGATCATTATCCTATTGTAGAAGCCATCCTCTTTTCATCTTTGGCTTTTTTACAGACGGTGTGATGTTTGCTTCTAGAATTTGCTGGTATTTAATTGAATTCATTCTTCCCTCTACCAGTGAAATGTTCCCCGTGGCACTGACTGCAACACAAGCCCAAAGCATGATCGATCCATCTCCATGCTTAACAGTTGTAGAGGTGTTCTTTTCATGAAATGCTGCATCCTTTTTTCTCTAAACGTACATTGCAGCAAAAAATTTCCATTTTAACTTCATCAGTCCACAGGGGTTGTTTCTAAAATGCATCAGGCTTGTTTAGATGTTCCTTTGCAAACTTCTGATGCTGAACTTTGTGGTGAGGACACAGGAAAGGTTTTCTTCTGATGACTTTTCCACGAAGGTCATATTTGTGCAGGTGTCGCTGCACAGTAGAACAGTGCACCACCACTCCAGAGTCTGCTAAATTTTCCTGAAGGCCTTTTGCGGTCAAATGGGAGTTTTGATTTGCCTTTCTAGCAATCCTATGAGCAGTTCTCTCTGTAAGTTTTCTTGGTCTTCCAGAACTCAACTTGACCTCCACCGTTTCTGTTAACCGCATTTCTTAATTACGTTACGAACTGAAGAAACGGCTACCTGAAAAGGCTTTGCTATCTTCTTATAGCTTTCTCCTGCTTTATGGGCATCATTTATTTTAATTTTTGGAGTGCTAGGCAGCTGCTTAGAGGAGCCCATGGCTACTGATTGTTGGGACAAGGTTTGAGGAGTCAGGGTATTTATAAAGCTTTGAAATTTGTATCACCTGGCCTTTCCTAATGATGACTGTGAACAAGTTATAACCCTAGCAAGTTACTTAAGGTCTGAGACCTTGGTAAAAGTTATCTGAAAGCTCAAATTTCTTGGGGTGCCCAAACTTTTGTATGGTGCTCCTTTCCTTTTTTTCACTCTAAAATTGTACAAAACAAAAATAATACACCAATCTTGCTTAAAATGTTGAAAAGAATGTTTCATCTTTAACTTTATGGCTTTTGGAGATCAGTTCATCTTCGACTCAGTTAATTATTCACAGTAACAGAAATTTTGACCAGGGGTGCCCAAACTTTTGCATGCCACTGTAGTAATATATACAGTATATACAGAGTCTATCAAGAATGGAATATATCCTTGAGTCTGCTGGTTTGCGATCTCAAGCTTTTGTATCTTCTTCCTGACAGGAGAAGACAGAATGATTGGGGTGCGATTCGTCAATAATCATGTTGGCTGCTTTCATGAGGCAGTGAGCTGTTGATGGATTCTGCTGCCTGAGCTGCTGAGATCCTGTAGCATTTTGTGTGTGCTGTTTCTATTGAGGGGAGGCTGGTTTGTGTGATAGACTGGGCTGTGTTCATAATCCCCTGTAATTTCTCATGGGCTTGGGCAGGGCAGTTGCTGGACTAAGCTGTGATGCATCTGGATAGGGTGTAAAAATGGTAAGAGTCATCTTAGCTTTCCTAGGAATTAAAGGCACTAACATATTACTTCTCTGTTAATTAATAAGCTCATCCATCACAATTTGAGCAATTCTCATTTTTTCATGCTCTTTCCAATTTCTTCAAGCCATGTTTTCCTTTCCCTCAAGCAGTCCACTACCTTGTTATAGAGTTTTTAGGCTTGTGGGCTCAATGACCCAGAGAATTATGTTGGCTGAAGTCAGGGCCTTGTGCTTTGGTTCTTGGTAGGGTCACCCATGCCAAACAGGTCAAAGGGTAGAGGCCAGACTCAGAGTGGTCCACCAGTCCTCCAATTTCGGGGCTTCAGCTCAGGGCTAGCAACTTGAACTGGTCAAAAAAATTGTTACAGGAACAGCAATGAATAATCATTCTGCATCTGAGTGTGACGCTATAGACAGACAGAGATGGAGGACCTTCATTACTGCCTTAAATGCCAGCAGAGAAAAAGGCAGTAAGTAAGTAATTTGTTTCCTTTTGGAAACAATACACAACACAAAGTCATCAATAGAGATTGAAATACTTGAGGTCCAAGTACTGGTATCCATTGCGCCTTGCTAAGATATGACTGACAATTCGCTGATCTCTGTTTTCTGGTAGTTAATCTTCTATTCATCTTAATATAGTACTTCGAAAGTCATGACCTCTTGGCTTAAGCAATAAATTTTGCGGCAATTTATCAAATGTCTTCTGCAAACCCAAATGCACTCTATCTTCTGGTGAGACTTATAATTCAGTCTCGTTACTAATCTAATTAAATGTACAGGATTAGTGTAAATCCCTTTAAGATAAGCCAACAAGTACTTTTCTTTGATGCCTGTTTCAATTAGATTTCTCCTGTTCCTTAAGTTTTTTTCTTCTCAGGAATTGTTACTGATCCTTCTCATTAATTCATCTCCACTTGGAAATTTAAGCAGACATCCATTTTAACAACTATGCCCACTTCCCATTCTTACCAAGAGTCTAAGTTTTGAATACTGTTATCACTGTGTTATCATAAAGTCTCCTTTGCATGTACTGATGGAAGTCCCAAAGAACATCAAATCCACACTGATAATTATCATCAGAATATCAACTCCAGCCAGCTTCGTAATTACCTGGCAAACCACGACAAACAGGAAACAATTTTGTCATTGCACATCACTGAAGAAACTGTAGGTTCAGTTAGAATTAAGTTAACTGTTAAATATTTAATGCAAAACTTTGCCTTATAGAGAACTCAACCTTTAAAACTGTTAAATTACACCACTTAGCAAAATATCAAGTATTGTACTCTGTAAGAGCTGTGTGGTGCATGTTTTATAACAAAAAATAGCAAGACCTCCGTTGGTCAAGGTTGACCATGGATGTTGTGTTCTAGTTGTCTGGATATGCAAGCCAGAACAGGACAATATGGAGAGCAAGCTGTTGCCCATGTAGCAAGCTCTCTCTCTCTCTTCTCACATCTGATGGACCTAAAAGAAGGGCAGAGACTGATACAGTTTGGCACCAGCAGCATCTCTGGAGTTGCCAGTCAGGGTTGAACTCAATGTAGGACTGCCTGAGGAATTCCAACTCTGGATTTTTCCCTCAGGACTTACACCCGAAACCTTCCCCATGAGTGGGTATAGCTGCAAGGCAGCAATGGTTTGTGATCAGTTTTCCTTCTCCCAGATGAGCTGTCGACCTGAACAGACGAGCCCCATCTGCCTGAAGCAACTAGTCTTAAGGCACAAGTAACCCACCCTTGCCCTTCCTCCTGTCAGTTCTGCTGAGTTTAGTAGCTAAGACTCATGTGAAGTCCAGGAGCTGGACTTGGTTGCCAGAAGCTATTTGAGGCACACACCATTCAGTGTTCAGACAAGCTAAAACTCCAAAGATGCAAGTTAATCACCATTGTCAATAATTTCCAGGTAACTGACACTAGCTACTGATAGTAAACCGGTGTGACTTAGTCATGTGCATATGTTTCTTGTCTCTAAGTACTTAAGATGAGTGAAAAAAGCAGAATTCTGCACACAGAATTCAAAGATAATTACTGAATCTCTGGGTGCACCACAATACCAGAATAGCACTGACAACCATGTAAGAATTCATATCCTATCATTATTCAATTGAGCCATCAATAATAGTTGAGTTGAGACCTGTTATTTTCATATTTCGTTTTAATCTATCTTGACAATTATCTCAAAGTTAGTTTCATTTGCTCCTTCGCTCAGCTTGTGCATTGGTCCTCAATTCAGTGCAATGATTGCCCATCGCCCGATAGCAGCAGCATTCCATCCTTTGTCAGTAAGGATCTTCACCCACAACTGGGTCAGTCTGGATACCTCAGGAGTTATGAAGCATCCATCAAATGCAGCAGATCTGATAATGGTGATGGTTCACCACAGATTGTATCCCATTGACTGTCAGCAATTGTAGAGAAGTTATCTGCACTATAATTTAGAAGTCAAGTCATGTATGGTTAATACACTTTTGAAATTCACAATTGCAGCAGGACTACAAATACTTTATGAGAATGTGCTGCCACATCCAGGTTAGAATTTTTCAGTATCTCCATTTTATTTGCATGTGATTGGTGGAAGAGGTAAAGGGCTGAAGAAGAAAGATTCTAACAGGAAAGGACAGTGGACAATGGAAGAAAGGGAAGGAGGAGAGGAACTAAAGGGAGATGATGGACAGGCGAGTAGAAGAGAAGGGGTGAGAAGGGAAATAGAATACTGCTTACTGCTTTCTGCCTGTTACATCACTGGTGTTTTGGGCAGCAATGAGGGTCCTCCATCTCTGGCAATGTTCAGGGCTTCCTTTATCCTGTCCATATCACAGTTTTTATTACAGTCATTCATATAAATTTGAGGTTGAGACTCAGAAATATTGATGCACACAGATGTAGAAAGATGTTTCAGTAACAGTTTTGTTTGATCAGTCTGGATTGTTGGCCTTCAGCTGAACTCCCTAAACTGGAGGACTGGTGAACCACTCTTAGTGTAGCCTGTACCCTTTGCCAAAGCATAAAGCCCTGACTCCAGCCAACATAATACTCTGGTTCATTGAGGCATGCAGACCTCCATACCATGACAATGTTGGAAACGGAATGAGGAATAGAAAAATATGGGGAGGGGAGAGAGAAATCGATATTCATACCGTCAGATTGGAGGCTACTCTAAAGGAAAACCTTTGGTTGGATTCAAACTGTCAGTGGTCATATTCTGCTCAGTCCAGATCTGAACTTTCTGTCCCACCTGACATCTACCAGTAATGACATTGGATGACTGTGTGACAGAGATTAACACTGAACTGACCTTGCTGCATTGTCTTAGGTTTCACACACGTGGCTCATGGCAGACAATCGTAAAACGTCTCATTAACCTCCTTCACTTTGCACCATGTCACTGCAATTCCATCACATGGTGATGAGCCGGTGTGATCCGCCTGCATCTAGGAGCTGAGTAAATTGCTTTAGTCAGAGAGTTATATGCATCCGCTGATTAAATCAGGCTAAGATCTTGCAGCTTTGCTTTGATTTTCCTTCCCGAGAGTATTGCTTGACATGACGTGCTTATTCAGATGAAATTCCTGTGCATCTCCTGCCAGTTCGAATGACAGGGCCTAGCAGGAGCTGGTTGATCAGGCTGATCCCTGCTGATACCCTTCCCTTTGCAAACATTGTGCTCTCTCCCTTTGATCCATTCATCTTCACTTTCCTGGCTATTCTTTCCCACACAACGAGGGTGGTCATTCCTGAATATGCCTAACTTTTACCCTAGTCAAGATGACACACTGTGCAAGCTGCGAGAACTGTGTTCTTACAGCGCCTGTAACCCAGCTTCAATCCTGACCTCGGACATTGCTTGTGCTGAATTTATATGTTCTCCCCCTTACCGTCTCATATGCTCCAATTTCCCCCCACATCCCAAGGAGGTTTGGATGAATTGAAGCTGTATATTGCCCCGAGTGTGTAGGTGAGTGGTTGCACCTATGTGGGGCGGGGAACTGGGAGGTGTAGTGGAGAGGTTGATCTTGATATGGGGATCTATATAAATAGTGCTTGATAGAAGGCAACAGACTTGTTGGGCTGAAAGGCCTGTTTCTGTTTTGTTTGACCCTCTGACCTGGTGTGCTATGCACTTTCAATGCAGAAGGGCGGTGTATGAGACAGATGTGTTACTAAATAACACTGGATGAGCAGACACCTAAGATAGCATTGGTGTGATACACACCAAATACTGGAGGAACTCAGCAGGCCAGGCAACATCTATGGAAAAGAGTCAACAGTCAATCAGCTTAAATAGGCCAAAATGTTGTAGTCCCAATATGTCCCAGTGAACTGGAATCCACCCTCTTCCTCTCTGTCTCTTACATATTATATATATATATATATATATATATATACACACACACATATAAATAATTGTAAGTTATAGTGTATTTTTTTTCCTTTGCTCTGTATTCCTGCTGCAAAGCAACACATTTCACAACATATATCAGTGATAATGAACCTGATTCTGAGTGCAAAAGTTCCAGTTTTAGGGGGTGTGCTGGAAGGGTGAGTAGAGTTGGGACGAGTGCATATGGTGCTCTGAATACAGTGATGGGATTTGTTAAGTCAAAGTGTGATCATTGTTAATGTGGAAGCCGACTAGTGATAGCTGAACGTATTCTATGAGAATCAGGATATAGGTACAGGAGGTCAAGTTCATAGAGAGTGTGCATTATCAGAGAAGGGAATGCAAAGAAAAACATTCTGGATAGCATTGGAATAATAGTCTAAAGACAGAAGACTGAAGGCCACCAGCTCCCATTCACCCCTGCACCCGTAAACTTGATTTAAAGTTATGTACCATTTAAGAGCCTTCACTAACTTACAGCAAGTCTTGCTTCATTCCTCAGTGATTTATTTGTGGAGGAAACAATACTTCTGAAATAAAAATTAAAGCAATTTATCCATGTAATTCCAAGTAAAGTGTTATTCAACATGGGTTATCTGAAGGTCAAAATGTTCTGCAACATCAATAGTCCTTTGACTATTAAGCTTGCTATATCTTGCCTTCAATAAAACAAAACTCAGGCACTATCAACTAACTGAAGAGCGATATAGTTTAGTCACTGTGATTAGGAGACTTCCTTCAATCACACATTCACCGCGAGTGTTTGATCCAAGTATCAATTTCATTCTCGCTACTTCTGTTAATGAGATTTGCTTTAGAAATCCTGTTTGTCAAAGTGTAGAATTTATATTGGTTGAATATAAAGGTTTCATTAAATGTGGAATTAAAGGTTCAATTAGTGAAGTTTTATCTTCGCTCGCTGGTGGCTCCAATAAATATGAGATGCTGTTGCTTGCTGAGTCCCTTAATGGATTCATGCCGGGTAAAGGATGACTTTGTTCCTGGTAAAGAGCAGATCCTTGCAGCTTCTATTTTCCTGCGTGTTTAATTATTTAGAGGCTTGGTAGCTGTAAAAACTTCCATGCAAGCCAGATCATAATGTGCAGGTACAAATGAACACTATAATCTTAACAAGATTATCATAATAAAGTGCCATTGGAGAAATTAAAATTATCTGTCTTAATTACAAGATTATAACCCCATTAACTCCACCATCTGAAAAGTGGGAGACTGGGAATAGAGAGGTATCTGCAGATGCGTTTGAAATTTCTGCGCAAATTAGAAAGCACGGTCTTGTTTGCTGGTTGCTTTTGTTACATTATTCATTGTTTTCCTTTGGTGTGTGTTTGTGGCTGTGTTTGTATCAGTACAATCTTGGGCACAGTACATAAATCTCTCATTATGTGCTTGGGGGAGGAAAAAAATCACTACAAGTTCATCACATTCTGGAAGTAAAGGTCAATAAAAGATAAAATAAGAAGTGATTTTCACATATGTAATAGCTGTCACAAAATGTTAGAAGTAGTAATCTTAGTCATTTGTGTTCTGAAATCAGTAAAGAAAATGTCACCATCATATTATTGGTGTGACACTTTATGTTGACTTGTGATTTTTCAAACTCAGAATTAAACAGGGTATTTTTTTTTAATGTGGTCACATCATATTGCCCGTAACCAACTGTAAGAGTAGTCAGTAACATATGTTATAAGTTTATTTCCTACCCATTATAGTGTTTGAAAGGCTGGTCATCATTACTAAATCCCAAAACTGACTGGCAGTACAAAGCAATATAATCCGTGCTAATCTACCAGTCTACTTAGTTCTGCTGGCCTCCTTTCAACAAATTATTTTTTTCTGCTTCCTTTTTCATGTTTTGAGTCATTACTTTTAATCTCTTTTCTGAATGTAATCAAACAAGAAAACAATTATGGTATAGTGAAAACTGGAACTAAAAATACGGTGACAGGTCCTGTCAACAAAATACAAAACAGATACAAGAGGAATCTGTCAAAGAAATACAAGACTGATTCCTAACGGAATTTTGCGGGCTGTTGGAAAGAAGCTGGGAATGAACATTAAAGGGATCCTAAACATTAAAACTTCCATTTTCAAAAATACTTGCATACTTTGCTGTCCTTGAAACCACCACCAGCCCACAACTTCTTAGCCTTCTCTGCTCCTCAGGTCCTAACCTCTTGATCATTTCTGAATTCAATCTCTTCAAAACTGCCTTCAGTGTCTAATCTCACATCAGACAGAAGATACATAAGCCTGAATGTATGTACCACCAGGCTCAAGGATAGCTTCTATCCCACCATTATAAGACTATTGAATGGTCCTCATGTACAATGAGATGGACATTGACCTCATGGTCTATCTCATTACGGCTTTACACATTACTGGCTGCTTGCACTGTACTGTCTCTGTAACTCCAACACTAGTTAATCACTGAACATAGAACGATACAGCACAACACGAGGAAATCTGCAGATGCTGGAAATTCAAGCAACACACACAAAAAATGCTAGTGGAATGCATCAGGCCAGGCAGCATCTATAGGAAGAGGTACAGACGACATTTCGGGCCAGGACCCTTCGTCAGGACTAACTGAAAGAAGAGATAGTAAGAGATTTGAAAGTGGGAGGGGGAGGGGGCGATGCGAGATGATAGGAGAAGACAAGAGGGGAGTGGTGGATCTAAGAGCTGGAAAGTTGATTGGCAAAAGTGATACCAGGCTAGAGAAAGGTGTGGATCATGGGATAGGAAGCCTGGGGGGGAGACAGAAGGGGGGAGGGGAGCCCAGAGGGAGATAAAAAAAGAGAAAAAAGGGGGGGGGGGAATAAAAAATAAATAAATAAACAAACAAACAAACAAACAAACAAATAAATAAATAAATAAAGGGATGGGGTGTGAAGGGGAGCAGGGGCATTAACGGAAGTTAGAGAAGTCAATATCCATGCCATCAGGTTGGAGGCTACCCTGACGGAAAATAAGGTGTTGTTCCTCCAACCTGAGTGTGGCTTCATCTTTACAGTAGAGGAGGCTGTGGATAGACATATCAGAATGGGAATGGGACATGGAATTAAAATGTGTGGCCACTGGGAGATCTTGATTTCTCTGGTGGACAGAGCGTAGGTGTTCAGCGAAACGGTCTCCCAGTCTGCGTCGGGTCTCACCAATATATAAAAGGCCACATCGGGAGCACCGGACGCAGTATATCACCCCAGCCGACTCACAGGTGAAGTGTCGCCTCACCTGGAAGGACTGTCTGGGGCCCTGAATGGTGGTGAGGGAGGAAGTGTAAGGGCATGTGTAGCACTTGTTCCGCTTGCAAGGATAAGTGCCAGGAGAGAGATTAGTGGGAAAGGATGTGGGGGATGAATGGACAAGGAAATGTGTAGGGAGCAATCCTTGCGGAAAGCAGAAAGGAGGGGGAGGGAAAGATGTGCTTGGTTGTGGGATCCCGTTGGAGGTGGCGGAAGGTACAGAGAATTATATGTTGGACCCGGAGGCTGGTGGGGTGGTAGGTGAGGACAAGAGGAACCCTATTCCTAGGGGGTGGCGGGAGGATGGGGTGAGAGCAGATGTGTGTGAAATGGGAGAGATGTGTTTGAGAGCAGAGTTGATGGTGGAGGAAGGAGAGCCCCTTTCTTTAAAAAAGGAAGACATCTCCTTCGTCCTGGAATGAAAAGCCTCATCCTGAGAGAAGATGCGGCGGAGACGGAGGAATTGCGTGAAGGGGATGGCATTTTTGCAAGAGACAGGGTGGGAAGAGGAATAGTCCAAGTAGCTGTGAGAGTCCGTAGGCTTATAGTAGACATCAGTAGATACGCTGCCTCCAGAAATAGGGACTTTAAGATCAAGAAAGGGGAGGGAGGTGTCTGAAATGGACCAGGTAAACTTGAGGGCAGGGTGAAAGTTGGAGGCAAAGTTAATAAAGTCAACGAGCTCTGCATGCGTGCAGGAAGCAGCACCAATGCAGTCGTCGATGAAGCGAAGGTAAAGAGGGGGACAGATACCAGTATATGCTTGGAACATAGATTGTTCCACAAAGCCAATGAAAAGGCAGGCATAGCTGGGACCCATACGGGTGCCCATGGCTACACCTTTAGTTTGGAGGAAGTGGGAGGAGCCAAAGGAGAAATTATTAAGAGTAAGGACTAATTCCGCTAGATGGAGGAGAGTGGTGGTAGAGGGGAACTGGTTAGGTCTGGAATCTAAAAAGAAGTGGAGAGCTTTGAGACCTTTCTGGTGGAAGATGAAGGTATATAGGGACTGAACATCCATGGTGAAAATAAAGCGGTGGGGGCCAGGGAACTCAAAATCATTGAAAAAATTCAGAGCGTCCATCTCCCACCACCCCACTAGGAATATGGTTCCCCTTGTACTTACTTACCACCCCACCGGCCTCTGGGTCCAACATATCATTCTCTGTAACTTCTGCCACCTCCAACGGGATCCCTCCCCCCACTTTCTGCCTTCCACAGGGATTGCTCCCTACACGACTCCCTTGTCCATTCGTTCCCCCCCGCAATCCCTTCCCACTGATCTCCCTCCCGGCACTTATCCTTGTAAATGGAACAAGTGCTACACATGCCCTTTCGCTTCCTCCCTCACCATCATTCAGGGCCCCAGACAATCCTTTCAGGTGAGACGACACTTCATTTGTGAGTCGGCTGGTGTGATATACTGCGTCTGGTGCTCCTGGTGCAGTCTTCTATATATTGGCGAGACCCGACGCAGGCTGGAAGACCTATGCCTACGCTCTGTCCGCCAGAAAAAGCAAGATCCCCCAGTGGCCACACATTTTACTTCCACGTCCTATTCCCATTCTGATATGTCTATCCACGGCCTCCTCTACTGTCAAGATGAAGCCACACTCATGTTGGAGGAACAACACCTTATATTCTATCTGGGTAGCCTCCAACCTGATGGCATGAATATTGACTTCTCTAACTTCCGTTAATGCTCTTCTTCCTCTTCACACCCCATCCCTTATTTATTTATTTAATATATTTTTTTGTTTGTTTGTTTTTTCCCGCCCTTCTCTCTCTCTCTCTCTCTCTCTCTCTCTCTCTCTCTCTCTCATTTTTTCTCCCTCTGTCCCTCTCACAATAACTCCTTGCCTGCTCTCCACCCTCCAGGCTCCGCTGCCCCCTTCTCTATCTCCTCAGGCTTCCCGTCCCATGATCCTCTCCCTTTTCTAGCCTGGTATCCCTTTTGCCAACCTACTTCCCAGCTCTTAGATCCACCCATCCTCTCCAGTCTTCTATCATTTTGGATATCCCCCTTCCCTTCCTACTTTCAAATCTCTTACTATCTCTTCTTTCAGTTAGTCCCGACGAAGAGTCCCAGCCCGAAACGTCGACTGTACCTCTTCCTTTAGATGCTGCCTGGCCTGCTGCGTTCGCCAGCATTTTTTGTGTGTTGCTACAATACAGCAAAATACAGGTTCTTCGGTCCACAGTGTTGTGCTGATCTATATATACAGTGCGTTGTAAAAGTATTTAACCCCCAACTTTTTGTTCATATAAATGAGTATTACAACCACAGATTTTGATCAATTGAACCGAGAATTTTTATTTGTGAATCACATGCTCCTTTTATCACTATAGATCTCCCAAAAAGGAGGGAAAACTGTAAAGCATGAAAAACTAAAAATTCAAAAACTGAAATGTCAGCAGTTTAAAAGCAGGGGTTCCCAACCTTTATCGCACTGCGGACCGGTTTGATATTGACTATATTCTTGCAGACCGGCCGATCCGGGGGGCCGGGGGCGGTAGTAAGTTTGCCAGCGGTAGCAGGCTTTTCATTCTCGGACGAGGGAGATGTCTTCCTTTTTTAAAGGGGCTTCCCTTCCTCCACTATCAACTCTGCTCTTAAACGCATCTCCCCCATTTCACGTACATCTGCTCTCACTCCATCCTCCCACCACCCCACTAGGAATAGGGTTCCCCTGGTCCTCACCTACCACCCCACCAGCCTCCGGGTCCAACATATTATTCTCCGTAACTTCCGCCACCTCCAACGGGATCCTACCACTAAGCACATCTTTCCCTCCCCCCCCCTGCATTCCGCAGGGATCGCTCCCTACACAACTCCCTTGTCCATTCGTACCCCCCATCCCTCCCCACTGATCTCCCTCCTGGCACTTACCCGCATAAGCGGAACAAGTGCTACACATGCCCTTACACTTCCTCCCTTACCACCATTCAGGGCCCCAAACAGTCCTTCCAGGTGAGGCATCACTTCACCTGTGAGTCGACTTGGGTGATATACTGCGTCCGGTGCTCCCGATGTGGCCTTTTATATATTGGTGAGACCCGACGCAGACTGGGAGACCGCTTTGCTGAACATCTACGCTCTGTCCGCCAGAGAAAGCAGGATCTCCCAGTGGCCACACATTTTAATTCCACATCCCATTCCCATTCTGACATGTCTATCCACGGCCTCCTCTACTGTAAAGATGAAGCCTCACTCAGGTTGGAGGAACAACACCTTATATTCCGTCTGGGTAGCCTGCAACCTGATGGCATGAACATCGACTTCTCTAACTTCCGCTAAGGCCCCACCTCCCCCTCGTACCCCATCTGTTACTCATTTTTATGCACACATTCTTTCTCTCACTCTCCTTTTTCTCCCTCTGTCCCTCTGAATATACCTCTTGCCCATCCTCTGGGTCACCCCCCCCTTGTCTTTCTTCCCGGACCTCCTGTCCCATGATCCTCTTGTATCCCCTTCTGCCTATCACCTGTCCAGCTCTCGGCTCCACCCCTCCCCCTCCTGTCTTCTCCTATCATTTTGCATCTCCCCCTCCCCCTCCAGCTTTCAAATCCCTTACTCACTCTTCCTTCAGTTAGTCCTGACGAAGGGTCTCGGCCTGAAACGTCGACTGCGCCTCTTCCTATAGATGCTGCTTGGCCTGCTGCGTTCACCAGCAACTTTGATGTGTGTTGCTTGAATTTCCAGCATCTGCAGAATTCCTGTTGTTTGCAGTCGAATACGTTGTCCCGAGAAAGACTACAATGACCTTGAAGCCTTGCGCGGGCACCAGTGCGCATGCGTCACTTGCGCATGTGTGCACGTGCCGATTATTTCTCTATAAATCGTTTTTGGCGATTCTGTTTGGGGGGGGGGGGTTTAATCAGGACCGGAATATCGGTGACAAGTGGCTAATAC